>NC_080047.1:16254202-16289202 GCF_026212465.1 Amaranthus tricolor
ATTTGTACTCAAATTGCTAGGCTGCAGGATGGAGTGGGGCAGCATTTCATAAGATGTTTTGGATTGCGGAAAATGCCTACAATGAGTACGTTTTTGAAAAATCTATGTCCAAGATAAAAGATTTTGATGCAGCAGCATATGACTATCTCAAAAATGTAGAAGAGCAGTGGAGTGTGCACATGTTTGACAGGACAGTTTGTTGTGATCATAACACAACAAACTTCGTGGAGTCATTCAATGCAATAACAAAGGCCAACAGGGACATGCCTGTATTGACATTGCTGGAAGGTAAATTTGTGTCCCTGTTTTGCTTATTTAAATGCAAAAAAATTGTTGTTGCTTACTGTATTTTTTTTTTTTGGTTTTTTGAATAATTAAGATGTCATGAATTGGTGCATGAAAAGGATGGGTTCCAGGTTCGATAAAGCAGTAAGCATGAAACCTAATGATCTAATATAGCATCCAAAGGGGGTGCTGGCGACTAGGACTGATGATTCTAGGTTCTGCCATGTCACTGCAGCTGGTGGTGGAGAGTTTGAGGTGAGGGATGGCCATGTCAAGTTCCCTGTCACCCTTGGAAATATGACTTGTGGGTGTGGGAAATGGCAAGAATCAGGGATCCCTTGCAAGCATGGGCTAAGGGTCATTTACAACCAGAGACTTGATCCTAGGGACTTTGTCTCACCTTTCTACAAGGGGGCTGCTTACAAACTCACTTATGGAGACCACATCCACCCCATGGCTGATCCAACTCACTGGCCTTCACTAGATGTGCCATGCACCACCCCAAGGAAAAAGAAATGCTGGCAGACCACCTAAGCAAAGGAGAAGAGCTGCTCATGAGGCAAAAAAAGGAAAGAGGCATAAGAATAACAAATGCAGCCTATGCAAAGAACTAGGCCACGATGCAGTGACATGCAAGGCAAAAAAGGCATCATCAAAGAAGACAACACATGCAGCTTCCTCTTCACAGCAAGGCAACACTAGGGGGAAGAGAAAGGCTGTTACTTAGCATTGTTTAGTGTCATTTTTTTGGTGAACATTGTTTATTGTCAAGTTGTATTTGAACAATATGTTAACTACTTGGTTTGTATGACACTTCTTTTGTTTATCATAATTCCAACGGGTATATTTAAAAAAAAATGGTATTTGATGAAAATAAAAAAAGTAAATGGTATATGGTGAATTATTAATTTACCACAAACGGTATATGAAAATAAAAAAAGTAAATGGTATATGAAAATAAAAAAAATGGTATCATAATTATTAATTTCAACTCTCTTAAATAATGATAAGAGGAGATTGAAGACTTAATTCTCTTGAATGATGATAATTCAAAACACATATTGATTAAACAAATAAATTAAGTAATTACATTTAATTGTTTAAGTAAGTCTAAAATCATATTTGATATACATTTGATAAGTAATATATATTTAAGTTCGAAGACGTTGGAATATACTTAAAGAACTTAAGTTTATCTTAGAGTTAATTTTATAAGTCCTGAAATACGTTTCAAAGTCTTGAAGATAATTACGTATACAATCAGGTCAGTTTCGTAATTATATTTGAAATATTTTAATAGGTCAATGTTCCTTGAAATTATATTTGAAATATTTTTAATAGGTCACGGTTCATTAAAATTAACTTGGATATTATTTGAAATTAAGATTGAATATTTTATTACACGTTTTTGTTTAACGTTTAAATGTTTTACATTTGAACTTGTTTTTAAATATAAGTTTAAATTAGTTTGATGATTAAATATAGTACAAGGTACACATGTTTTGCTAATTATAGTACACGGCTATATTTGATCTGAATTAGTTGTTATGCAAGATTATAGAGTTTTCTATTGATAGAATGCTATTTGAATTAATACTAAAAATAGGAATTAATTTAAATGATTAATTAAACGTTGATATATCTGGTTTTTGTTTAGTTTTCATTATCTTGTATGAATACTAACATGGCAGCATAGCATTGGATATTAAAGACAAATTACAGCACACAATGTCGAAATTATTTTAAGCTGTCAATACACGTCAGATTGAAGTTCAGATCAAGATCTTGAAGACAGGCGCTGAATGACCAGGTCAACAGAAAATAACGGATAGGAGCCTTCTTGTTTTGCAAGATTTGTTGAGGCGTAACACTATATATATGAGGCTTCATTTCAGAACTAAGATGCACCACTTCTTACAACTTTCTCTCTTGACTTAGAAATTCTCTAAGAATTGTAATTTGTAATTCGTAATTCTTAATTCTTAGTTCATCTAACTCTTACATTTGTAATAAGCTTAAGAGTTTAAAAAGAGTTAGATTAAGTTTAATACGCCTAATCAAGAATACTTTTCAAAGTGTTCAACTTGTGAATCTCTATTGTGAGATTTGGGATTTTGCTTTTATTAAAGGGACTTGTAATACGGTTCTTCAAGGGGAAGAACGTGGTGAGAGGAGATAGTGAGATCTTCTTGTTTGTATTAAAGTCGGATTAATAAAAGGCGTTGAAATCCTACGGGTTGAAAGAGAACCCATAGGCGGGGAGTAGGTTGGTTAGAACCAAACCTCGTTAACATATCGTGTGTTATTCTTTAAAGTTTATTTTTCCGCACATACGTTGTTGTTTACGAATTTGGCTCAAAGCTGTTCCAGAAGACAGTTTTGACAGACTCCTCAAACTCTTGAGACAAGCTGACAGAAAAATTTTAAAAAGCCCAAACTCTCTATTCACCCCTTGACAGACTCCTCAAACTCTCTATTCACATACGTTATTAATTTACCACAAACGGTATATGAAAATAAAAAAATTAAATGGTATATGAAAACAAAAGAAATGGTATCATAATTATTAATTTCAACTCTCTTAAATAATGATAAGAGGAGATTGAAGACTTAATTCTCTTGAATGATGATAATTCAAAACACATATTGATTAAACAAATAAATTAAGTAATTACATTTAATCCTTTAAGTAAGTCTAAAATCATATTTGATATACATTTGATAAGTAATATATATTTAAGTTCGAAGACGTTGGAATATACTTAAAGAACTTAAGTTTATCTTAGAGTTAATTTTATAAGTCCTGAAATACGTTTCAAAGTCTTGAAGATAATTACGTATACAATCAGGTCAGTTTCGTAATTATATTTGAAATATTTTAATAGGTCAATGTTCCTTGAAATTATATTTGAAATATTTTTAATAGGTCACGGTTCATTAAAATTAACTTGGATATTATTTGAAATTAAGATTGAATATTTTATTACACGTTTTTGTTTAACGTTTAAATGTTTTACATTTGAACTTGTTTTTAAATATAAGTTTAAATTAGTTTGATGATTAAATATAGTACAAGGTACACATGTTTTGCTAATTATAGTACACGGCTATATTTGATCTGAATTAGTTGTTATGCAAGATTATAGAGTTTTCTATTGATAGAATGCTATTTGAATTAATACTAAAAATAGGAATTAATTTAAATGATTAATTAAACGTTGATATATCTGGTTTTTGTTTAGTTTTCATTATCTTGTATGAATACTAACATGGCAGCATAGCATTGGATATTAAAGACAAATTACAGCACACAATGTCGAAATTATTTTAAGCTGTCAATACACGTCAGATTGAAGTTCAGATCAAGATCTTGAAGACAGGCGCTGAATGACCAGGTCAACAGAAAATAACGGATAGGAGCCTTCTTGTTTTGCAAGATTTGTTGAGGCGTAACACTATATATATGAGGCTTCATTTCAGAACTAAGATGCACCACTTCTTACAACTTTCTCTCTTGACTTAGAAATTCTCTAAGAATTGTAATTTGTAATTCGTAATTCTTAATTCTTAGTTCATCTAACTCTTACATTTGTAATAAGCTTAAGAGTTTAAAAAGAGTTAGATTAAGTTTAATACGCCTAATCAAGAATACTTTTCAAAGTGTTCAACTTGTGAATCTCTATTGTGAGATTTGGGATTTTGCTTTTATTAAAGGGACTTGTAATACGGTTCTTCAAGGGGAAGAACGTGGTGAGAGGAGATAGTGAGATCTTCTTGTTTGTATTAAAGTCGGATTAATAAAAGGCGTTGAAATCCTACGGGTTGAAAGAGAACCCATAGGCGGGGAGTAGGTTGGTTAGAACCAAACCTCGTTAACATATCGTGTGTTATTCTTTAAAGTTTATTTTTCCGCACATACGTTGTTGTTTACGAATTTGGCTCAAAGCTGTTCCAGAAGACAGTTTTGACAGACTCCTCAAACTCTTGAGACAAGCTGACAGAAAAATTTTAAAAAGCCCAAACTCTCTATTCACCCCTTGACAGACTCCTCAAACTCTCTATTCACATACGTTATTAATTTACCACAAACGGTATATGAAAATAAAAAAATTAAATGGTATATGAAAACAAAAGAAATGGTATCATAATTATTAATTTCAACTCTCTTAAATAATGATAAGAGGAGATTGAAGACTTAATTCTCTTGAATGATGATAATTCAAAACACATATTGATTAAACAAATAAATTAAGTAATTACATTTAATCCTTTAAGTAAGTCTAAAATCATATTTGATATACATTTGATAAGTAATATATATTTAAGTTCGAAGACGTTGGAATATACTTAAAGAACTTAAGTTTATCTTAGAGTTAATTTTATAAGTCCTGAAATACGTTTCAAAGTCTTGAAGATAATTACGTATACAATCAGGTCAGTTTCGTAATTATATTTGAAATATTTTAATAGGTCAATGTTCCTTGAAATTATATTTGAAATATTTTTAATAGGTCACGGTTCATTAAAATTAACTTGGATATTATTTGAAATTAAGATTGAATATTTTATTACACGTTTTTGTTTAACGTTTAAATGTTTTACATTTGAACTTGTTTTTAAATATAAGTTTAAATTAGTTTGATGATTAAATATAGTACAAGGTACACATGTTTTGCTAATTATAGTACACGGCTATATTTGATCTGAATTAGTTGTTATGCAAGATTATAGAGTTTTCTATTGATAGAATGCTATTTGAATTAATACTAAAAATAGGAATTAATTTAAATGATTAATTAAACGTTGATATATCTGGTTTTTGTTTAGTTTTCATTATCTTGTATGAATACTAACATGGCAGCATAGCATTGGATATTAAAGACAAATTACAGCACACAATGTCGAAATTATTTTAAGCTGTCAATACACGTCAGATTGAAGTTCAGATCAAGATCTTGAAGACAGGCGCTGAATGACCAGGTCAACAGAAAATAACGGATAGGAGCCTTCTTGTTTTGCAAGATTTGTTGAGGCGTAACACTATATATATGAGGCTTCATTTCAGAACTAAGATGCACCACTTCTTACAACTTTCTCTCTTGACTTAGAAATTCTCTAAGAATTGTAATTTGTAATTCGTAATTCTTAATTCTTAGTTCATCTAACTCTTACATTTGTAATAAGCTTAAGAGTTTAAAAAGAGTTAGATTAAGTTTAATACGCCTAATCAAGAATACTTTTCAAAGTGTTCAACTTGTGAATCTCTATTGTGAGATTTGGGATTTTGCTTTTATTAAAGGGACTTGTAATACGGTTCTTCAAGGGGAAGAACGTGGTGAGAGGAGATAGTGAGATCTTCTTGTTTGTATTAAAGTCGGATTAATAAAAGGCGTTGAAATCCTACGGGTTGAAAGAGAACCCATAGGCGGGGAGTAGGTTGGTTAGAACCAAACCTCGTTAACATATCGTGTGTTATTCTTTAAAGTTTATTTTTCCGCACATACGTTGTTGTTTACGAATTTGGCTCAAAGCTGTTCCAGAAGACAGTTTTGACAGACTCCTCAAACTCTTGAGACAAGCTGACAGAAAAATTTTAAAAAGCCCAAACTCTCTATTCACCCCTTGACAGACTCCTCAAACTCTCTATTCACATACGTTATTAATTTACCACAAACGGTATATGAAAATAAAAAAATTAAATGGTATATGAAAACAAAAGAAATGGTATCATAATTATTAATTTCAACTCTCTTAAATAATGATAAGAGGAGATTGAAGACTTAATTCTCTTGAATGATGATAATTCAAAACACATATTGATTAAACAAATAAATTAAGTAATTACATTTAATCCTTTAAGTAAGTCTAAAATCATATTTGATATACATTTGATAAGTAATATATATTTAAGTTCGAAGACGTTGGAATATACTTAAAGAACTTAAGTTTATCTTAGAGTTAATTTTATAAGTCCTGAAATACGTTTCAAAGTCTTGAAGATAATTACGTATACAATCAGGTCAGTTTCGTAATTATATTTGAAATATTTTAATAGGTCAATGTTCCTTGAAATTATATTTGAAATATTTTTAATAGGTCACGGTTCATTAAAATTAACTTGGATATTATTTGAAATTAAGATTGAATATTTTATTACACGTTTTTGTTTAACGTTTAAATGTTTTACATTTGAACTTGTTTTTAAATATAAGTTTAAATTAGTTTGATGATTAAATATAGTACAAGGTACACATGTTTTGCTAATTATAGTACACGGCTATATTTGATCTGAATTAGTTGTTATGCAAGATTATAGAGTTTTCTATTGATAGAATGCTATTTGAATTAATACTAAAAATAGGAATTAATTTAAATGATTAATTAAACGTTGATATATCTGGTTTTTGTTTAGTTTTCATTATCTTGTATGAATACTAACATGGCAGCATAGCATTGGATATTAAAGACAAATTACAGCACACAATGTCGAAATTATTTTAAGCTGTCAATACACGTCAGATTGAAGTTCAGATCAAGATCTTGAAGACAGGCGCTGAATGACCAGGTCAACAGAAAATAACGGATAGGAGCCTTCTTGTTTTGCAAGATTTGTTGAGGCGTAACACTATATATATGAGGCTTCATTTCAGAACTAAGATGCACCACTTCTTACAACTTTCTCTCTTGACTTAGAAATTCTCTAAGAATTGTAATTTGTAATTCGTAATTCTTAATTCTTAGTTCATCTAACTCTTACATTTGTAATAAGCTTAAGAGTTTAAAAAGAGTTAGATTAAGTTTAATACGCCTAATCAAGAATACTTTTCAAAGTGTTCAACTTGTGAATCTCTATTGTGAGATTTGGGATTTTGCTTTTATTAAAGGGACTTGTAATACGGTTCTTCAAGGGGAAGAACGTGGTGAGAGGAGATAGTGAGATCTTCTTGTTTGTATTAAAGTCGGATTAATAAAAGGCGTTGAAATCCTACGGGTTGAAAGAGAACCCATAGGCGGGGAGTAGGTTGGTTAGAACCAAACCTCGTTAACATATCGTGTGTTATTCTTTAAAGTTTATTTTTCCGCACATACGTTGTTGTTTACGAATTTGGCTCAAAGCTGTTCCAGAAGACAGTTTTGACAGACTCCTCAAACTCTTGAGACAAGCTGACAGAAAAATTTTAAAAAGCCCAAACTCTCTATTCACCCCTTGACAGACTCCTCAAACTCTCTATTCACATACGTTATTAATTTACCACAAACGGTATATGAAAATAAAAAAATTAAATGGTATATGAAAACAAAAGAAATGGTATCATAATTATTAATTTCAACTCTCTTAAATAATGATAAGAGGAGATTGAAGACTTAATTCTCTTGAATGATGATAATTCAAAACACATATTGATTAAACAAATAAATTAAGTAATTACATTTAATCCTTTAAGTAAGTCTAAAATCATATTTGATATACATTTGATAAGTAATATATATTTAAGTTCGAAGACGTTGGAATATACTTAAAGAACTTAAGTTTATCTTAGAGTTAATTTTATAAGTCCTGAAATACGTTTCAAAGTCTTGAAGATAATTACGTATACAATCAGGTCAGTTTCGTAATTATATTTGAAATATTTTAATAGGTCAATGTTCCTTGAAATTATATTTGAAATATTTTTAATAGGTCACGGTTCATTAAAATTAACTTGGATATTATTTGAAATTAAGATTGAATATTTTATTACACGTTTTTGTTTAACGTTTAAATGTTTTACATTTGAACTTGTTTTTAAATATAAGTTTAAATTAGTTTGATGATTAAATATAGTACAAGGTACACATGTTTTGCTAATTATAGTACACGGCTATATTTGATCTGAATTAGTTGTTATGCAAGATTATAGAGTTTTCTATTAATAGAATGCTATTTGAATTAATACTAAAAATAGGAATTAATTTAAATGATTAATTAAACGTTGATATATCTGGTTTTTGTTTAGTTTTCATTATCTTGTATGAATACTAACATGGCAGCATAGCATTGGATATTAAAGACAAATTACAGCACACAATGTCGAAATTATTTTAAGCTGTCAATACACGTCAGATTGAAGTTCAGATCAAGATCTTGAAGACAGGCGCTGAATGACCAGGTCAACAGAAAATAACGGATAGGAGCCTTCTTGTTTTGCAAGATTTGTTGAGGCGTAACACTATATATATGAGGCTTCATTTCAGAACTAAGATGCACCACTTCTTACAACTTTCTCTCTTGACTTAGAAATTCTCTAAGAATTGTAATTTGTAATTCGTAATTCTTAATTCTTAGTTCATCTAACTCTTACATTTGTAATAAGCTTAAGAGTTTAAAAAGAGTTAGATTAAGTTTAATACGCCTAATCAAGAATACTTTTCAAAGTGTTCAACTTGTGAATCTCTATTGTGAGATTTGGGATTTTGCTTTTATTAAAGGGACTTGTAATACGGTTCTTCAAGGGGAAGAACGTGGTGAGAGGAGATAGTGAGATCTTCTTGTTTGTATTAAAGTCGGATTAATAAAAGGCGTTGAAATCCTACGGGTTGAAAGAGAACCCATAGGCGGGGAGTAGGTTGGTTAGAACCAAACCTCGTTAACATATCGTGTGTTATTCTTTAAAGTTTATTTTTCCGCACATACGTTGTTGTTTACGAATTTGGCTCAAAGCTGTTCCAGAAGACAGTTTTGACAGACTCCTCAAACTCTTGAGACAAGCTGACAGAAAAATTTTAAAAAGCCCAAACTCTCTATTCACCCCTTGACAGACTCCTCAAACTCTCTATTCACATACGTTATTAATTTACCACAAACGGTATATGAAAATAAAAAAATTAAATGGTATATGAAAACAAAAGAAATGGTATCATAATTATTAATTTCAACTCTCTTAAATAATGATAAGAGGAGATTGAAGACTTAATTCTCTTGAATGATGATAATTCAAAACACATATTGATTAAACAAATAAATTAAGTAATTACATTTAATCCTTTAAGTAAGTCTAAAATCATATTTGATATACATTTGATAAGTAATATATATTTAAGTTCGAAGACGTTGGAATATACTTAAAGAACTTAAGTTTATCTTAGAGTTAATTTTATAAGTCCTGAAATACGTTTCAAAGTCTTGAAGATAATTACGTATACAATCAGGTCAGTTTCGTAATTATATTTGAAATATTTTAATAGGTCAATGTTCCTTGAAATTATATTTGAAATATTTTTAATAGGTCACGGTTCATTAAAATTAACTTGGATATTATTTGAAATTAAGATTGAATATTTTATTACACGTTTTTGTTTAACGTTTAAATGTTTTACATTTGAACTTGTTTTTAAATATAAGTTTAAATTAGTTTGATGATTAAATATAGTACAAGGTACACATGTTTTGCTAATTATAGTACACGGCTATATTTGATCTGAATTAGTTGTTATGCAAGATTATAGAGTTTTCTATTAATAGAATGCTATTTGAATTAATACTAAAAATAGGAATTAATTTAAATGATTAATTAAACGTTGATATATCTGGTTTTTGTTTAGTTTTCATTATCTTGTATGAATACTAACATGGCAGCATAGCATTGGATATTAAAGACAAATTACAGCACACAATGTCGAAATTATTTTAAGCTGTCAATACACGTCAGATTGAAGTTCAGATCAAGATCTTGAAGACAGGCGCTGAATGACCAGGTCAACAGAAAATAACGGATAGGAGCCTTCTTGTTTTGCAAGATTTGTTGAGGCGTAACACTATATATATGAGGCTTCATTTCAGAACTAAGATGCACCACTTCTTACAACTTTCTCTCTTGACTTAGAAATTCTCTAAGAATTGTAATTTGTAATTCGTAATTCTTAATTCTTAGTTCATCTAACTCTTACATTTGTAATAAGCTTAAGAGTTTAAAAAGAGTTAGATTAAGTTTAATACGCCTAATCAAGAATACTTTTCAAAGTGTTCAACTTGTGAATCTCTATTGTGAGATTTGGGATTTTGCTTTTATTAAAGGGACTTGTAATACGGTTCTTCAAGGGGAAGAACGTGGTGAGAGGAGATAGTGAGATCTTCTTGTTTGTATTAAAGTCGGATTAATAAAAGGCGTTGAAATCCTACGGGTTGAAAGAGAACCCATAGGCGGGGAGTAGGTTGGTTAGAACCAAACCTCGTTAACATATCGTGTGTTATTCTTTAAAGTTTATTTTTCCGCACATACGTTGTTGTTTACGAATTTGGCTCAAAGCTGTTCCAGAAGACAGTTTTGACAGACTCCTCAAACTCTTGAGACAAGCTGACAGAAAAATTTTAAAAAGCCCAAACTCTCTATTCACCCCTTGACAGACTCCTCAAACTCTCTATTCACATACGTTATTAATTTACCACAAACGGTATATGAAAATAAAAAAATTAAATGGTATATGAAAACAAAAGAAATGGTATCATAATTATTAATTTCAACTCTCTTAAATAATGATAAGAGGAGATTGAAGACTTAATTCTCTTGAATGATGATAATTCAAAACACATATTGATTAAACAAATAAATTAAGTAATTACATTTAATCCTTTAAGTAAGTCTAAAATCATATTTGATATACATTTGATAAGTAATATATATTTAAGTTCGAAGACGTTGGAATATACTTAAAGAACTTAAGTTTATCTTAGAGTTAATTTTATAAGTCCTGAAATACGTTTCAAAGTCTTGAAGATAATTACGTATACAATCAGGTCAGTTTCGTAATTATATTTGAAATATTTTAATAGGTCAATGTTCCTTGAAATTATATTTGAAATATTTTTAATAGGTCACGGTTCATTAAAATTAACTTGGATATTATTTGAAATTAAGATTGAATATTTTATTACACGTTTTTGTTTAACGTTTAAATGTTTTACATTTGAACTTGTTTTTAAATATAAGTTTAAATTAGTTTGATGATTAAATATAGTACAAGGTACACATGTTTTGCTAATTATAGTACACGGCTATATTTGATCTGAATTAGTTGTTATGCAAGATTATAGAGTTTTCTATTAATAGAATGCTATTTGAATTAATACTAAAAATAGGAATTAATTTAAATGATTAATTAAACGTTGATATATCTGGTTTTTGTTTAGTTTTCATTATCTTGTATGAATACTAACATGGCAGCATAGCATTGGATATTAAAGACAAATTACAGCACACAATGACGAAATTATTTTAAGCTGTCAATACACGTCAGATTGAAGTTAAGATCAAGATCTTGAAGACAGGCGCTGAATGACCAGGTCAACAGAAAATAACGGATAGGAGCCTTCTTGTTTTGCAAGATTTGTTGAGGCGTAACACTATATATATGAGGCTTCATTTCAGAACTAAGATGCACCACTTCTTACAACTTTCTCTCTTGACTTAGAAATTCTCTAAGAATTGTAATTTGTAATTCGTAATTCTTAATTCTTAGTTCATCTAACTCTTACATTTGTAATAAGCTTAAGAGTTTAAAAAGAGTTAGATTAAGTTTAATACGCCTAATCAAGAATACTTTTCAAAGTGTTCAACTTGTGAATCTCTATTGTGAGATTTGGGATTTTGCTTTTATTAAAGGGACTTGTAATACGGTTCTTCAAGGGGAAGAACGTGGTGAGAGGAGATAGTGAGATCTTCTTGTTTGTATTAAAGTCGGATTAATAAAAGGCGTTGAAATCCTACGGGTTGAAAGAGAACCCATAGGCGGGGAGTAGGTTGGTTAGAACCAAACCTCGTTAACATATCGTGTGTTATTCTTTAAAGTTTATTTTTCCGCACATACGTTGTTGTTTACGAATTTGGCTCAAAGCTGTTCCAGAAGACAGTTTTGACAGACTCCTCAAACTCTTGAGACAAGCTGACAGAAAAATTTTAAAAAGCCCAAACTCTCTATTCACCCCTTGACAGACTCCTCAAACTCTCTATTCACATACGTTATTAATTTACCACAAACGGTATATGAAAATAAAAAAATTAAATGGTATATGAAAACAAAAGAAATGGTATCATAATTATTAATTTCAACTCTCTTAAATAATGATAAGAGGAGATTGAAGACTTAATTCTCTTGAATGATGATAATTCAAAACACATATTGATTAAACAAATAAATTAAGTAATTACATTTAATCCTTTAAGTAAGTCTAAAATCATATTTGATATACATTTGATAAGTAATATATATTTAAGTTCGAAGACGTTGGAATATACTTAAAGAACTTAAGTTTATCTTAGAGTTAATTTTATAAGTCCTGAAATACGTTTCAAAGTCTTGAAGATAATTACGTATACAATCAGGTCAGTTTCGTAATTATATTTGAAATATTTTAATAGGTCAATGTTCCTTGAAATTATATTTGAAATATTTTTAATAGGTCACGGTTCATTAAAATTAACTTGGATATTATTTGAAATTAAGATTGAATATTTTATTACACGTTTTTGTTTAACGTTTAAATGTTTTACATTTGAACTTGTTTTTAAATATAAGTTTAAATTAGTTTGATGATTAAATATAGTACAAGGTACACATGTTTTGCTAATTATAGTACACGGCTATATTTGATCTGAATTAGTTGTTATGCAAGATTATAGAGTTTTCTATTAATAGAATGCTATTTGAATTAATACTAAAAATAGGAATTAATTTAAATGATTAATTAAACGTTGATATATCTGGTTTTTGTTTAGTTTTCATTATCTTGTATGAATACTAACATGGCAGCATAGCATTGGATATTAAAGACAAATTACAGCACACAATGACGAAATTATTTTAAGCTGTCAATACACGTCAGATTGAAGTTAAGATCAAGATCTTGAAGACAGGCGCTGAATGACCAGGTCAACAGAAAATAACGGATAGGAGCCTTCTTGTTTTGCAAGATTTGTTGAGGCGTAACACTATATATATGAGGCTTCATTTCAGAACTAAGATGCACCACTTCTTACAACTTTCTCTCTTGACTTAGAAATTCTCTAAGAATTGTAATTTGTAATTCGTAATTCTTAATTCTTAGTTCATCTAACTCTTACATTTGTAATAAGCTTAAGAGTTTAAAAAGAGTTAGATTAAGTTTAATACGCCTAATCAAGAATACTTTTCAAAGTGTTCAACTTGTGAATCTCTATTGTGAGATTTGGGATTTTGCTTTTATTAAAGGGACTTGTAATACGGTTCTTCAAGGGGAAGAACGTGGTGAGAGGAGATAGTGAGATCTTCTTGTTTGTATTAAAGTCGGATTAATAAAAGGCGTTGAAATCCTACGGGTTGAAAGAGAACCCATAGGCGGGGAGTAGGTTGGTTAGAACCAAACCTCGTTAACATATCGTGTGTTATTCTTTAAAGTTTATTTTTCCGCACATACGTTGTTGTTTACGAATTTGGCTCAAAGCTGTTCCAGAAGACAGTTTTGACAGACTCCTCAAACTCTTGAGACAAGCTGACAGAAAAATTTTAAAAAGCCCAAACTCTCTATTCACCCCTTGACAGACTCCTCAAACTCTCTATTCACATACGTTATTAATTTACCACAAACGGTATATGAAAATAAAAAAATTAAATGGTATATGAAAACAAAAGAAATGGTATCATAATTATTAATTTCAACTCTCTTAAATAATGATAAGAGGAGATTGAAGACTTAATTCTCTTGAATGATGATAATTCAAAACACATATTGATTAAACAAATAAATTAAGTAATTACATTTAATCCTTTAAGTAAGTCTAAAATCATATTTGATATACATTTGATAAGTAATATATATTTAAGTTCGAAGACGTTGGAATATACTTAAAGAACTTAAGTTTATCTTAGAGTTAATTTTATAAGTCCTGAAATACGTTTCAAAGTCTTGAAGATAATTACGTATACAATCAGGTCAGTTTCGTAATTATATTTGAAATATTTTAATAGGTCAATGTTCCTTGAAATTATATTTGAAATATTTTTAATAGGTCACGGTTCATTAAAATTAACTTGGATATTATTTGAAATTAAGATTGAATATTTTATTACACGTTTTTGTTTAACGTTTAAATGTTTTACATTTGAACTTGTTTTTAAATATAAGTTTAAATTAGTTTGATGATTAAATATAGTACAAGGTACACATGTTTTGCTAATTATAGTACACGGCTATATTTGATCTGAATTAGTTGTTATGCAAGATTATAGAGTTTTCTATTAATAGAATGCTATTTGAATTAATACTAAAAATAGGAATTAATTTAAATGATTTATTAAACGTTGATATATCTGGTTTTTGTTTAGTTTTCATTATCTTGTATGAATACTAACATGGCAGCATAGCATTGGATATTAAAGACAAATTACAGCACACAATGACGAAATTATTTTAAGCTGTCAATACACGTCAGATTGAAGTTAAGATCAAGATCTTGAAGACAGGCGCTGAATGACCAGGTCAACAGAAAATAACGGATAGGAGCCTTCTTGTTTTGCAAGATTTGTTGAGGCGTAACACTATATATATGAGGCTTCATTTCAGAACTAAGATGCACCACTTCTTACAACTTTCTCTCTTGACTTAGAAATTCTCTAAGAATTGTAATTTGTAATTCGTAATTCTTAATTCTTAGTTCATCTAACTCTTACATTTGTAATAAGCTTAAGAGTTTAAAAAGAGTTAGATTAAGTTTAATACGCCTAATCAAGAATACTTTTCAAAGTGTTCAACTTGTGAATCTCTATTGTGAGATTTGGGATTTTGCTTTTATTAAAGGGACTTGTAATACGGTTCTTCAAGGGGAAGAACGTGGTGAGAGGAGATAGTGAGATCTTCTTGTTTGTATTAAAGTCGGATTAATAAAAGGCGTTGAAATCCTACGGGTTGAAAGAGAACCCATAGGCGGGGAGTAGGTTGGTTAGAACCAAACCTCGTTAACATATCGTGTGTTATTCTTTAAAGTTTATTTTTCCGCACATACGTTGTTGTTTACGAATTTGGCTCAAAGCTGTTCCAGAAGACAGTTTTGACAGACTCCTCAAACTCTTGAGACAAGCTGACAGAAAAATTTTAAAAAGCCCAAACTCTCTATTCACCCCTTGACAGACTCCTCAAACTCTCTATTCACATACGTTATTAATTTACCACAAACGGTATATGAAAATAAAAAAATTAAATGGTATATGAAAACAAAAAAAATGGTATCATAATTATTAATTTCAACTCTCTTAAATAATGATAAGAGGAGATTGAAGACTTAATTCTCTTGAATGATGATAATTCAAAACACATATTGATTAAACAAATAAATTAAGTAATTACATTTAATTGTTTAAGTAAGTCTAAAATCATATTTGATATACATTTGATAAGTAATATATATTTAAGTTCGAAGACGTTGGAATATACTTAAAGAACTTAAGTTTATCTTAGAGTTAATTTTATAAGTCCTGAAATACGTTTCAAAGTCTTGAAGATAATTACGTATACAATCAGGTCAGTTTCGTAATTATATTTGAAATATTTTAATAGGTCAATGTTCCTTGAAATTATATTTGAAATATTTTTAATAGGTCACGGTTCATTAAAATTAACTTGGATATTATTTGAAATTAAGATTGAATATTTTATTACACGTTTTTGTTTAACGTTTAAATGTTTTACATTTGAACTTGTTTTTAAATATAAGTTTAAATTAGTTTGATGATTAAATATAGTACAAGGTACACATGTTTTGCTAATTATAGTACACGGCTATATTTGATCTGAATTAGTTGTTATGCAAGATTATAGAGTTTTCTATTAATAGAATGCTATTTGAATTAATACTAAAAATAGGAATTAATTTAAATGATTAATTAAACGTTGATATATCTGGTTTTTGTTTAGTTTTCATTATCTTGTATGAATACTAACATGGCAGCATAGCATTGGATATTAAAGACAAATTACAGCACACAATGACGAAATTATTTTAAGCTGTCAATACACGTCAGATTGAAGTTAAGATCAAGATCTTGAAGACAGGCGCTGAATGACCAGGTCAACAGAAAATAACGGATAGGAGCTGTTGGACCTCTTGAGTTTTGATGATGACTACACTTTATTTAAGCGAACATGTTTTTAGAGATTGTGCAGGTCGATATCCGATTATGATTATGATCGTTGATAGTACCTATGCCTTAGCTTATGGAAACGTACATGTCAAAAGGTTTCAATTGATGTTAGGAGAAGTATATCGCTTGGGATGTAAAATGGAGACAGCAGATCTACTGTTCCCAAGTTGGATGTTCTAGCTAAACTGAAGTCTGGAGACAGCACACTGTTCCTGAGCTGAAGGTTGACTACGTTGACTAAAAATTCTGGTTATCATATTTTAATTATTTTTTTTAGTTAATGTATTTTAAATTAAATTGTTGCAGTAATAATTTATTAAAGTTAATTGGCAAATCGTTTTTGTTAAAGAAAATGTATTCACGATTTATTTGTTAAGATCCTTTATTTTAGGATCTATTTTTAATAAATCTTGGATTTGTTAAAAATAGAATTAACTAACTTTGAATTGGTCTTAGCAAATCTTTTCAGCCGGTCTTTATTCCTAAAAAATAGCAAGCAATCATTCCCACTAAGATTAACCGTTTTCTAAATATAGCATGAAGTTCCAGCCATTAATTTGGGGAACAGGAATTACTACTGAAGAAACTGCTACTTTAGGGAACAGCGGTTATTAAGGGAACAGCGGTTATTGTTTTTGTACACGTGTGATTTGACTTAATCAAATCTTATGGAAATAACCGTGTGTTTGCTTAATCCACATTACTCCCATGATCTCTTGATAGTGGGATGATGGATTGGATTATTCCACTTTCTTAGGAATATTATTCTCTATAAATTGCAAGATAATTCCGGTTTTTTAAAAAAAGAGAGAAGTAATCCAACGTTTTGTGCTTAAGTGTTTTTCATACGTTTTTGTTGGATTTTACAAGAAATATTTTGTTCTTAAAATTGCCAATTAATTTATAATATTTTCTTGATGCAACTCTTTGATTTATTTTAGAGAATTTCTATCCTTTTTGTAAGGGTTTTTGAGAGTTTATGTAATTAGACTCGGGTGAGTCTAAGGGGGAAATTAGATAGCTTTGAGTGAAGCTAGAGAGGATTAGCTTATTGTAAAGCTAAGTTTGTTGCTTGGAGTAAAGCAATTAGAGAGAAGAGGAGTCGGCCTAGGTGTTACGCTTCGAGTGAAGCAAGGTGTTTATTGTGATTGTAACTAATTGCCTTAAACATAGTGGAGTTTTTGAAAATCCCAAGTGGTCGTGGTTTTTCCTTTTGTTTAGGCCCAAAAGGTTTCCACGTAAAATCGTGCGTCTCTCTTATTATTTTGCTCTTAGTTTAAGCTTTAATTATTTTGAATAATTCCGCAAAAACAGGGCACAATCGCTTAAAATTGCAACAACAACACTTCACCCCCCCTCTTGTTGCTGTTCCCGTTCCTAATTGAACCAACAATTGGTATCAGAGCCCTGTTCCCAGATGATCAGGAAACCCTGAGGGCAGATTCTGGTGTTCCCGAAAAATGTCAATTATGAACGAGCGAATGGAAGAAGGGTATTCAACTCAAAGACCGCCAATGTTCGATGGAAAATTCTATACATACTGGAAGAATAGAATGGAGATCTTCATCAAAGCGGAAAATTATCAAGTTTGGAGAGTCATAGAAATCGGAGATTTTGAGGTAACCACTACTAACTCCAACAATGAAATTGTTCCCAAACCTATAACCGAATATGAAAAAGAAGATTTTCAGAAAATGGAATTAAATGCTCTTGCTATAAAATTACTTCATTGTGGTCTTGGACCAAACGAGCATAATAGAATTATGGGGTGCAAATCCGCTAAGCAAATTTGGGACCTGCTTGCTGTTACCCATGAGGGAACAAGTGAAGTAAAACGGTCCAAAATTGATTTGTTAATGTCTAAATACGAGAGATTTGTTATGGAGCCAAGAGAAAGTATCCAAGAGATGTTCACTAGGTTTACCAACATAACAAACGAGCTTGTCTCTCTTGGAAGAATAATTCCCACTGATGAACAAGTAAGGAAGATTCTAAGGAGCCTTCCTCAAGATGAGCGCTGGAGGGCCAAGGTTACTGCTATACAAGAGTCCAAGGATTTTACAAAGTTTAATCTAGAGGAGCTGGCTGGTTCCCTAATGACGCATGAATTGCATTTGGGAACAGCAGACAGTTCCAGGAACAAGGGACTGGCTCTGGCAGCGGGGGAACAGGACGAATCAGAATGTGATGAAGAAGAGGCTGCTTTGTTGGTACGAAAATTCAAGAAGTTCTTCAGGAACAGCAGGTATGCAAATCAAAGAAACAACAAAGAAAGAAGAACAAAAAATCTTGAATGCCACAAATGTGGAAGTACCGAGCACTTCATCAAGGATTGCCCAACATGGAAGAATGAAAAGGGCAAGGGAAAGACAAGAGATTCAAGAAGACCGTTGAACAAAGAGAATTTTAACAAGACTGACTTTCGTAGGGCCATGATTGCTGCATGGGGAGAAACTGAAAGTGAGAATGAAACTATTGTTCCCGAAGAAGAGGAGACAGCTAACCTATGTCTCATGGCTACACATAAAAGCAAGGAGAAGCAGGTAAATATTTCTAATTCATTTTCTGACCATTCATTTAATCTAAGTAAAAATGAATTAAAAGAGTTGTTAAAAGAGACACAAGCTAAACTTGAAAATTGCAATGATAAGTGTCTCAAGTTAGAACAGGAACTTAAAGTAAGCAAAGACCATGTCTCATACATAAACACCTTTAGACATGATGTCCAAAACAGATTTTTCGGTTTGTTGGATCAAAATATAATCCTAAAGGAAAATATGGAGAGACTTAAGAAAGAAAATGTTATTCTTAATATTGAGCTATCACAATACAAATTATTAGGCTTAAATAAAGAATTGATAAATGCATCTACTAAGGATTTGTGCAATAATTTTCAACATTTAGAGTTGAATCCGGAATCCAACGATAACAACAATAATAATCTTGAATTAAATTCAAGAGAAAAAGGGAAAATCAAAATAACTCCCAAATGGATTCTAGATGCTAAAAGTAAGAAATCACAAGGCCTAAATTATTTTAAGAATAACAAAAGTAAGAAAGCTTACGTTGATCTTCCTAGAGACAGGTACTGTACCTTCTGTGGTAAAGCTGGCCATCTGAAGGAACAGTGCACCAAAAGGGAACAGTATACTGTCTCTAACAGAAACTATGTCGATAACATTCAAATTGATAAATATGATTCATGTAAGATCGACAAGGAACCCAAGAAAGTCTGGGTTCCTATAATTAACAATTAATTATCTTACAGGTCCAAGTGAGGGGGAACAGCTCATGGTATCTCGACAGTGGGTGTTCCAAGCATATGACGGGTGACAAATCTAAATTTCTCTCACTTGAAGCCTATGATGGGGGAACAGTAACCTTCGGTGACAATATGAAGGGTGAGATAATCGCCAAAGGAAAGGTTGGAAGGTCATGTTCCCACGCCATTGATAATGTATTTTTAGTCGAGAATTTGAAACACAACTTACTCAGCATTTCTCAATTTTGTGATAAGGGTAACTCTGTAAACTTTACTTCTGAAAAGTGCATTATTTCTAGGAACGACACAGGAGACATCATTCTTGAGGGAATCAGAAAAGGGAACACTTATGTGGTGGACCTGGACACTGTTCCCAGAAACAGTCTAACGTGTCTAAGTGTTATAGAAGACGACCCACTTCTTTGGCATAAGCGTCTAGGTCATGCTAGTTATTCATTGATTAATACATTAAGATCTAAAGACCTAGTTAGAGGACTACCATCTATAAAATTCCTTAAGGATGAAATATGTGATCCTTGTGCCAAAGGAAAACAAGTTAGGTCATCTTTTAAACCAAAGAATGTTGTGACCACCTCAAAAACGCTTGAATTATTACATATGGATTTGTGTGGACCTATGAGAATACAAAGCCGTAGTGGCAAGAGATATGTGTTTGTTATTGTTGATGATTATAGTAGATTTACATGGACTTTATTTCTAGTTAGTAAAGATGAAGCCTTTAATGAGTTTGTCTCTTTCGCTAACAAAATACAAAAATCTACCAATAATCAAATTGTTCACATAAGGTCAGATCATGGTAAAGAATTTGAAAATTCAAGTTTTATGAGTTATTGCAATGAACATGGAATAAGTCACAATTTTTCCGCCCCTAGAACACCACAACAAAATGGTGTTGTAGAAAGGAAAAATAGAACTTTAGAAGAAATGGCTAGAACTATGTTAATTGCTAGTGGTTTACCTAGAAATTTTTGGGCCGAGGCTGTTAATACTGCATGTTATATTTTAAATAGAGTATTGATAAGACCAATCACTTCTAAGACACCCTATGAATTGTTTAAAGGTGTTAAACCAAATATTGCCTATTTTCGTGTGTTTGGATGCAAATGTTTTGTACATGTTAATGGAAAACGGAATATAGGTAAATTTGATGAAAGAAGTGATGAAGCAGTATTTCTTGGCTACTCATCTCAAAGTAAGGCATATAGAGTCTATAACAAAAGAACAATGAGTGTGGAAGAATCCGTTCACATAATTTTCGATGAAACTAACTTTTTGTCAAGTGAACAGGATATAAATTATTTTAAGATAGGTCTTGCAAATCTAGAAGAAGATGATGAAGAATTGAAAGTGCATGATCAAGAAACAGCTGGTGAACAGCCGGTTCCAGCAGAAGCAGAAAGTACTGATCAAGTTCAGGAACTGCCAGAACATCAGGAACAGCAGACTGTTCCCAATCCAGCTGTTCCCACAGATGAGCAGAACAATCCAGTAGCTGAACAGAATGTTAATCAAGCTGATGAACCAGAACATGCTACTGTTCCCACAAGAGATTTTATGCCAAAACCTTGGAGATATCAAAAATACCATCCTCTTGATTTGATTGTAAGTGATTTGAATAAAGGAACACAAACTCGATCTCAAATGAGAAATTTTTGTGCACATTTTGCGTTCCTATCATCACTTGAACCCAAAAATCACGAAGAAGCTCTAAAGGATTCCGAATGGGTTGTAGCCATGCAAGATGAATTGAACGAATTTGAAAGGAACAAAGTATGGCATTTAGAACCCAAACCGAAACACAAGAAGGTAATTGGTTTGAAATGGGTATTTCGGAACAAACTAGATGAGCATGGAATAATTGTAAGAAACAAAGCAAGGCTCGTGGTCAAAGGGTACAATCAACAAGAAGGTATTGATTATACTGAGACATTTGCTCCAGTAGCAAGGTTAGAAGCTATTAGAATTTTAATTTCTTTTGCTGCATTTATGAACTTTAAATTATATCAAATGGATGTGAAATGTGCTTTCTTGAATGGTTTTCTTGATGAAGAAGTTTTTGTTGAACAACCGCCTGGCTTTGAGAATACCTCGTGTCTTGATCATGTCTATAAGCTTGATAAAGCTCTTTATGGGTTGAAACAAGCTCCAAGGCAATGGTATGAAAGACTATCAAAGTTTTTGATCCAAAATGACTTTATTAGAGGTAAAATTGATAAAACCTTATTCTTTAAGAACAAAGGTTCCAATATATTAGTTGTTCAAATATATGTTGATGATATTATTTTTGGTGCCACAAATGAATTGCTATGTAAAGAATTTGCTAACCTTATGAGCACTGAATTTGAAATGAGCATGATGGGAGAATTAAATTTCTTTCTTGGTTTGCAAATCAAACAAACTGC
This sequence comes from Amaranthus tricolor, assembly GCF_026212465.1. Lineage (NCBI taxonomy): Eukaryota > Viridiplantae > Streptophyta > Magnoliopsida > Caryophyllales > Amaranthaceae > Amaranthus > Amaranthus tricolor. The sequence continues at coordinate 16,276,322 of NC_080047.1, forward strand.
TAATGGTATCTTTATTCATCAACAAAAATATATAAAAGAACTTCTTAAGAAATATGGCATGAATAACGCTAAAACCAACCATACACCCATGGCTACTAATGTAAGATTAGATGAAGATACAAATGGAACAAATATTGACCAAACTATGTATAGAGGCATGATTGGATCTTTATTATATCTAACTGCTAGTAGACCCGATATTTCATTTAGTGTTGGTTTATGTGCAAGATTTCAATCTAACCCTAAAGAATCACATCTAACTGCAGTGAAACGTATTTTGAGATATCTAAAGGGAACAGATGATTTATCATTATTTTATCCTAAAAGTGATGTCTTTGATTTGAAAGGCTTTAGTGATGCAGATTATGCAGGAGATCTTGTTAATAGAAAAAGCACGTCAGGTATGGTACAATTTCTTGGCTCATGTTTAGTTTCGTGGAGTTCCAAGAAACAAAACACTGTTGCATTATCAACTGCTGAAGCTGAGTACGTAGCAGCAGCAGCTTGCTGTTCCTAAATGATATGGATAAAGCAGCAGCTAAGAGACTTTGGTATTAAGTATGCATGTGTTCCTATTTATTGCGATAATACCAGTGCCATATGCATATCCAAAGATCCAGTGCATCACTCACGAGTAAAGCACATCCATATTAGGCATCATTTTCTTAAGGATAATGTTGAAAATAAAAATATCATTGTTAAGCATGTAAACACTAACGAGCAAATAGCAGATATCATGACCAAACCGCTTCCAAGGGAACAGCATGAGAAAATGAGATTGGAACTTGGCATGATCAAGCTGCATTAAAGGAAGTATCATATATGATTCCTAGAGACAAAATGAAAATTGAAAATGATCAATCAACCACAATAATCTTGATTGAAAAATCAATTATCGAAAGGATCAGGTACGCATTTTTTAAAAGGTATATACTTTGGATGTTCTCATGATTGCATGATTATTTTGATCTGACGGTAGTAGCACAATATTACCATTTTTCTTTTTAAAATTAAAAAGACAAACAAAAACAACAATTTTTTTTCCCAGCAGTTCTTTTAAGTAGGAGTTGAATCTCAACATACTTCATTTTCACAATTCAAAATCAATTGTCTTGATTTGATAACTGCCTCAACACGTCACTTCATCCTATACAATTACTCCCTCTCGTCCCATCTTTCATTTCATCTTCACTAACCTTTCACGTTCACTCAACCCTAAACCGTCATTCCTTCCACTTCCCTTTCACTCCGTCATTTTCCTTTGCTTTTCTCTCTAAAAACTTCAATGAAAACCAAGAATATGAAACCAAAAATGAAGCAACCTGTCCCTCTTCGAGTTATCTACCCACCTTCTCACACTCACAAACCTAAGTCTTCATCAAAGGAACCAGAGGACACCCCTATGTCTCCGCAAACAAGTGGTAAAAGAACAAGAGAATCCAAGAAACCTTCAACCCACTCTACCAAGAAAATGAAGGTAACGCATTACTCAAATGCTGAAGAACTTTCTAAAGAAATGTCTGTAGGATTTGGTCTAGACAAAGAATGGTACGAATCTACAATCTTTCCTAAATTCCATGAAATTTTACAAACTCAAAAATGGGAATCACTTATGAGCGTATATTGCTGCAACCCCATTTACCCTGACATTATGCATGAGTTTATTTCTAATTTTGCTGTTCATGATGGAGTTTGTTCTAGTTCAATCAAAGATATTGATATTGAATTTGATAGTCTGACTTTAGGAGAGTGGTTAGGTGTTCCTGCTACTGGTTTTGACGTTTATCATGTTGGGTCTAAGATTGCGTTTTCTGGAAGAGATGAAAAAGATGTTTGGAGATGCTTGGGGGTTAGGCAAAAAAGGGGGAAAGTAAGTCACAATGTCCTGTCTCCTTTACATAAGTTGCTGTACAACATTGCTAAAAGGTTTATCTTGCCACGAAACTCAAAACGTAGTGAGGTAAGTCTTCGAGATGCAACCCTGATATACTGTATGGTGAACAACATAAAGATTAATTTTCCTTCCTTGATGATTTCTCATTTAAATGATTGTATAGCCAAACGTTGTATGGTTGGCTATGGTGGTTTGTTGTCATGGATTTTCTCAAAGTTTGGTGTTCCACTGGGTGATTATAGTTTTCCTATGGGTCCCAGCAATATGATAGGTGCAAAATGTTTGAGTAATTTGCGCCTTAAATTAAATGAGGAAGGGATTCTTGAAAATATTGTGGAACAGATTGAGATTGATTCTGATAATGAGGAACAGGAGGAAGAGGGGAAGGAAAAGGAGGAACAGGAGGAAGAGGAAGAGAAGGAAGAGAAGGAACAGGAGAAAAAGGAAGAAGAGGAGAAGGAGGAACAGGAGAAAGAAGGGGATGGAGTTAAGGAACAGGAGGTTGTTCCTTCTGAGGAAGAAGACCAGGGGGTGGAATCTAAGGTTTCTCTTGAAGAAGACTCTAGGGCTGAACCCAATAGTTTTCCCTCATCAAAGCCAACCACTCCACCAACTCATCATTTCACTCCACCACCACCTTCACCAACACCAAGATCACCATCACCATCATTTTACAAACACAGCTTTGATCAGGCAACCGTTCCTACTGCTCCCTTATATTCCATTCTTCTCAAGCTTGATGATTTGCAGGATCGCTTCTTCAAATTTCAAGATGAGATCCGTGTTTCCCTAGCCTCTTTAGCTGACCAGATGACTCAGATGGAGGCTCGTCTTGGCGCTAAATTGGATACAGTTGAGGTGGAAACGGAATATGTTGATGAAGATGCTCCTGCTTCATAGTTTCCCTTTTATATTTTTCATTGCTGCTGTCTCTGTCTTTAAACAATTTCTTTCTTTTGGTACCAGCTGGGGTACACCTCTTAAACATTGTTAACTTTGTTAAACCTTTTTACATATGCTACTAACTGTTAGGTTTGGTTAGTCATTGCTTATCATGCTTGCATTCATTGTTATTGCTTTTTAATTTGTGCATCCTTATTCTCTCTTTGACTATAACTATATGTTTAGTGCTGTGGTTTGATTGCTTATCTTCTTTTTGAATGATGTCAAAAGGGGGAATATTTGGCACAAACTTAAATAATGCTTGAGTATGCTTAGTCTGATATACATTTATTCTGTTGAACATTAGGAACTGTGGCTATGCTCTGATATTCATGCTCTGATGCTCTGATGATTAATAAGTTTAGCTCAGTTTAGCTCTGATATACATACCGAGATACATACTTTGATTGTTATGATTTATATGCTCTGATGATTACTTGAATGCTATGATAAAAGTTCTTACAGTGCTTTAAGTTTTGTTTGGTAAGTTTTGTTTTGTTTTAGTTCTATTTGAAATCTTAAGTTATAAACTACTTCCGATGTTTTGATTATGCTTAAGTTATTTTAAATAATTCTAATTAATAGAGTAATTTGTTTTTTAATGTATGCTTGGTAAATTATATTGTAACGATTTAATTTACTAAGTAATGTAGAGTTGTTTTAATCTCGAACATGCTCTTCAATATTGGTTTTACTCTATTTTGTTTTTAAGTTTGTTTGAAAAGTTTGTCATCATCAAAAAGGGGGAATTTGTTGGACCTCTTGAGTTTTGATGATGACTACACTTTATTTAAGCGAACATGTTTTTAGAGATTGTGCAGGTCGATATCCGATTATGATTATGATCGTTGATAGTACCTATGCCTTAGCTTATGGAAACGTACATGTCAAAAGGTTTCAATTGATGTTAGGAGAAGTATATCGCTTGGGATGTAAAATGGAGACAGCAGATCTACTGTTCCCAAGTTGGATGTTCTAGCTAAACTGAAGTCTGGAGACAGCACACTGTTCCTGAGCTGAAGGTTGACTACGTTGACTAAAAATTCTGGTTATCATATTTTAATTATTTTTTTTAGTTAATGTATTTTAAATTAAATTGTTGCAGTAATAATTTATTAAAGTTAATTGGCAAATCGTTTTTGTTAAAGAAAATGTATTCACGATTTATTTGTTAAGATCCTTTATTTTAGGATCTATTTTTAATAAATCTTGGATTTGTTAAAAATAGAATTAACTAACTTTGAATTGGTCTTAGCAAATCTTTTCAGCCGGTCTTTATTCCTAAAAAATAGCAAGCAATCATTCCCACTAAGATTAACCGTTTTCTAAATATAGCATGAAGTTCCAGCCATTAATTTGGGGAACAGGAATTACTACTGAAGAAACTGCTACTTTAGGGAACAGCGGTTATTAAGGGAACAGCGGTTATTGTTTTTGTACACGTGTGATTTGACTTAATCAAATCTTATGGAAATAACCGTGTGTTTGCTTAATCCACATTACTCCCATGATCTCTTGATAGTGGGATGATGGATTGGATTATTCCACTTTCTTAGGAATATTATTTTCTATAAATTGCAAGATAATTCCGGTTTTTTAAAAAAAGAGAGAAGTAATCCAACGTTTTGTGCTTAAGTGTTTTTCATACGTTTTTGTTGGATTTTACAAGAAATATTTTGTTCTTAAAATTGCCAATTAATTTATAATATTTTCTTGATGCAACTCTTTGATTTATTTTAGAGAATTTCTATCCTTTTTGTAAGGGTTTTTGAGAGTTTATGTAATTAGACTCGGGTGAGTCTAAGGGGGAAATTAGATAGCTTTGAGTGAAGCTAGAGAGGATTAGCTTATTGTAAAGCTAAGTTTGTTGCTTGGAGTAAAGCAATTAGAGAGAAGAGGAGTCGGCCTAGGTGTTACGCTTCGAGTGAAGCAAGGTGTTTATTGTGATTGTAACTAATTGCCTTAAACATAGTGGAGTTTTTGAAAATCCCAAGTGGTCATGGTTTTTCCTTTTGTTTAGGCCCAAAAGGTTTCCACGTAAAATCGTGCGTCTCTCTTATTATTTTGCTCTTAGTTTAAGCTTTAATTATTTTGAATAATTCCGCAAAAACAGGGCACAATCGCTTAAACTTGCAACAACAACAATTCACCCCCCCTCTTGTTGCTGTTCCCGTTCCTAATTGAACCAACAGGAGCCTTCTTGTTTTGCAAGATTTGTTGAGGCGTAACACTATATATATGAGGCTTCATTTCAGAACTAAGATGCACCACTTCTTACAACTTTCTCTCTTGACTTAGAAATTCTCTAAGAATTGTAATTTGTAATTCGTAATTCTTAATTCTTAGTTCATCTAACTCTTACATTTTGTAATAAGCTTAAGAGTTTAAAAAGAGTTAGATTAAGTTTAATACGCCTAATCAAGAATACTTTTCAAAGTGTTCAACTTGTGAATCTCTATTGTGAGATTTGGGATTTTGCTTTTATTAAAGGGACTTGTAATACGGTTCTTCAAGGGGAAGAACGTGGTGAGAGGAGATAGTGAGATCTTCTTGTTTGTATTAAAGTCGGATTAATAAAAGGCGTTGAAATCCTACGGGTTGAAAGAGAACCCATAGGCGGGGAGTAGGTTGGTTAGAACCAAACCTCGTTAACATATCGTGTGTTATTCTTTAAAGTTTATTTTTCCGCACATACGTTGTTGTTTACGAATTTGGCTCAAAGCTGTTCCAGAAGACAGTTTTGACAGACTCCTCAAACTCTTGAGACAAGCTGACAGAAAAATTTTAAAAAGCCCAAACTCTCTATTCACCCCTTGACAGACTCCTCAAACTCTCTATTCACATACGTTATTAATTTACCACAAACGGTATATGAAAATAAAAAAATTAAATGGTATATGAAAATAAAAAAAATGGTATCATAATTATTAATTTCAACTCTCTTAAATAATGATAAGAGGAGATTGAAGACTTAATTCTCTTGAATGATGATAATTCAAAACACATATTGATTAAACAAATAAATTAAGTAATTACATTTAATTGTTTAAGTAAGTCTAAAATCATATTTGATATACATTTGATAAGTAATATATATTTAAGTTCGAAGACGTTGGAATATACTTAAAGAACTTAAGTTTATCTTAGAGTTAATTTTATAAGTCCTGAAATACGTTTCAAAGTCTTGAAGATAATTACGTATACAATCAGGTCAGTTTCGTAATTATATTTGAAATATTTTTATAGGTCAATGTTCCTTGAAATTATATTTGAAATATTTTTAATAGGTCAAGGTTCATTAAAATTAACTTGGATATTATTTGAAATTAAGATTGAATATTTTATTACACGTTTTTGTTTAACGTTTAAATGTTTTACATTTGAACTTGTTTTTAAATATAAGTTTAAATTAGTTTGATGATTAAATATAGTACAAGGTACACATGTTTTGCTAATTATAGTACACGGCTATATTTGATCTGAATTAGTTGTTATGCAAGATTATAGAGTTTTCTATTAATAGAATGCTATTTGAATTAATACTAAAAATAGGAATTAATTTAAATGATTAATTAAACGTTGATATATCTGGTTTTTGTTTAGTTTTCATTATCTTGTATGAATACTAACATGGCAGCATAGCATTGGATATTAAAGACAAATTACAGCACACAATGACGAAATTATTTTAAGCTGTCAATACACGTCAGATTGAAGTTAAGATCAAGATCTTGAAGACAGGCGCTGAATGACCAGGTCAACAGAAAATAACGGATAGGAGCCTTCTTGTTTTGCAAGATTTGTTGAGGCGTAACACTATATATATGAGGCTTCATTTCAGAACTAAGATGCACCACTTCTTACAACTTTCTCTCTTGACTTAGAAATTCTCTAAGAATTGTAATTTGTAATTCGTAATTCTTAATTCTTAGTTCATCTAACTCTTACATTTTGTAATAAGCTTAAGAGTTTAAAAAGAGTTAGATTAAGTTTAATACGCCTAATCAAGAATACTTTTCAAAGTGTTCAACTTGTGAATCTCTATTGTGAGATTTGGGATTTTGCTTTTATTAAAGGGACTTGTAATACGGTTCTTCAAGGGGAAGAACGTGGTGAGAGGAGATAGTGAGATCTTCTTGTTTGTATTAAAGTCGGATTAATAAAAGGCGTTGAAATCCTACGGGTTGAAAGAGAACCCATAGGCGGGGAGTAGGTTGGTTAGAACCAAACCTCGTTAACATATCGTGTGTTATTCTTTAAAGTTTATTTTTCCGCACATACGTTGTTGTTTACGAATTTGGCTCAAAGCTGTTCCAGAAGACAGTTTTGACAGACTCCTCAAACTCTTGAGACAAGCTGACAGAAAAATTTTAAAAAGCCCAAACTCTCTATTCACCCCTTGACAGACTCCTCAAACTCTCTATTCACATACGTTATTAATTTACCACAAACGGTATATGAAAATAAAAAAATTAAATGGTATATGAAAATAAAAAAAATGGTATCATAATTATTAATTTCAACTCTCTTAAATAATGATAAGAGGAGATTGAAGACTTAATTCTCTTGAATGATGATAATTCAAAACACATATTGATTAAACAAATAAATTAAGTAATTACATTTAATTGTTTAAGTAAGTCTAAAATCATATTTGATATACATTTGATAAGTAATATATATTTAAGTTCGAAGACGTTGGAATATACTTAAAGAACTTAAGTTTATCTTAGAGTTAATTTTATAAGTCCTGAAATACGTTTCAAAGTCTTGAAGATAATTACGTATACAATCAGGTCAGTTTCGTAATTATATTTGAAATATTTTAATAGGTCAATGTTCCTTGAAATTATATTTGAAATATTTTTAATAGGTCAAGGTTCATTAAAATTAACTTGGATATTATTTGAAATTAAGATTGAATATTTTATTACACGTTTTTGTTTAACGTTTAAATGTTTTACATTTGAACTTGTTTTTAAATATAAGTTTAAATTAGTTTGATGATTAAATATAGTACAAGGTACACATGTTTTGCTAATTATAGTACACGGCTATATTTGATCTGAATTAGTTGTTATGCAAGATTATAGAGTTTTCTATTAATAGAATGCTATTTGAATTAATACTAAAAATAGGAATTAATTTAAATGATTAATTAAACGTTGATATATCTGGTTTTTGTTTAGTTTTCATTATCTTGTATGAATACTAACATGGCAGCATAGCATTGGATATTAAAGACAAATTACAGCACACAATGACGAAATTATTTTAAGCTGTCAATACACGTCAGATTGAAGTTAAGATCAAGATCTTGAAGACAGGCGCTGAATGACCAGGTCAACAGAAAATAACGGATAGGAGCCTTCTTGTTTTGCAAGATTTGTTGAGGCGTAACACTATATATATGAGGCTTCATTTCAGAACTAAGATGCACCACTTCTTACAACTTTCTCTCTTGACTTAGAAATTCTCTAAGAATTGTAATTTGTAATTCGTAATTCTTAATTCTTAGTTCATCTAACTCTTACATTTTGTAATAAGCTTAAGAGTTTAAAAAGAGTTAGATTAAGTTTAATACGCCTAATCAAGAATACTTTTCAAAGTGTTCAACTTGTGAATCTCTATTGTGAGATTTGGGATTTTGCTTTTATTAAAGGGACTTGTAATACGGTTCTTCAAGGGGAAGAACGTGGTGAGAGGAGATAGTGAGATCTTCTTGTTTGTATTAAAGTCGGATTAATAAAAGGCGTTGAAATCCTACGGGTTGAAAGAGAACCCATAGGCGGGGAGTAGGTTGGTTAGAACCAAACCTCGTTAACATATCGTGTGTTATTCTTTAAAGTTTATTTTTCCGCACATACGTTGTTGTTTACGAATTTGGCTCAAAGCTGTTCCAGAAGACAGTTTTGACAGACTCCTCAAACTCTTGAGACAAGCTGACAGAAAAATTTTAAAAAGCCCAAACTCTCTATTCACCCCTTGACAGACTCCTCAAACTCTCTATTCACATACGTTATTAATTTACCACAAACGGTATATGAAAATAAAAAAATTAAATGGTATATGAAAATAAAAAAAATGGTATCATAATTATTAATTTCAACTCTCTTAAATAATGATAAGAGGAGATTGAAGACTTAATTCTCTTGAATGATGATAATTCAAAACACATATTGATTAAACAAATAAATTAAGTAATTACATTTAATTGTTTAAGTAAGTCTAAAATCATATTTGATATACATTTGATAAGTAATATATATTTAAGTTCGAAGACGTTGGAATATACTTAAAGAACTTAAGTTTATCTTAGAGTTAATTTTATAAGTCCTGAAATACGTTTCAAAGTCTTGAAGATAATTACGTATACAATCAGGTCAGTTTCGTAATTATATTTGAAATATTTTAATAGGTCAATGTTCCTTGAAATTATATTTGAAATATTTTTAATAGGTCAAGGTTCATTAAAATTAACTTGGATATTATTTGAAATTAAGATTGAATATTTTATTACACGTTTTTGTTTAACGTTTAAATGTTTTAAATTTGAACTTGTTTTTAAATATAAGTTTAAATTAGTTTGATGATTAAATATAGTACAAGGTACACATGTTTTGCTAATTATAGTACACGGCTATATTTGATCTGAATTAGTTGTTATGCAAGATTATAGAGTTTTCTATTAATAGAATGCTATTTGAATTAATACTAAAAATAGGAATTAATTTAAATGATTAATTAAACGTTGATATATCTGGTTTTTGTTTAGTTTTCATTATCTTGTATGAATACTAACATGGCAGCATAGCATTGGATATTAAAGACAAATTACAGCACACAATGACGAAATTATTTTAAGCTGTCAATACACGTCAGATTGAAGTTAAGATCAAGATCTTGAAGACAGGCGCTGAATGACCAGGTCAACAGAAAATAACGGATAGGAGCCTTCTTGTTTTGCAAGATTTGTTGAGGCGTAACACTATATATATGAGGCTTCATTTCAGAACTAAGATGCACCACTTCTTACAACTTTCTCTCTTGACTTAGAAATTCTCTAAGAATTGTAATTTGTAATTCGTAATTCTTAATTCTTAGTTCATCTAACTCTTACATTTTGTAATAAGCTTAAGAGTTTAAAAAGAGTTAGATTAAGTTTAATACGCCTAATCAAGAATACTTTTCAAAGTGTTCAACTTGTGAATCTCTATTGTGAGATTTGGGATTTTGCTTTTATTAAAGGGACTTGTAATACGGTTCTTCAAGGGGAAGAACGTGGTGAGAGGAGATAGTGAGATCTTCTTGTTTGTATTAAAGTCGGATTAATAAAAGGCGTTGAAATCCTACGGGTTGAAAGAGAACCCATAGGCGGGGAGTAGGTTGGTTAGAACCAAACCTCGTTAACATATCGTGTGTTATTCTTTAAAGTTTATTTTTCCGCACATACGTTGTTGTTTACGAATTTGGCTCAAAGCTGTTCCAGAAGACAGTTTTGACAGACTCCTCAAACTCTTGAGACAAGCTGACAGAAAAATTTTAAAAAGCCCAAACTCTCTATTCACCCCTTGACAGACTCCTCAAACTCTCTATTCACATACGTTATTAATTTACCACAAACGGTATATGAAAATAAAAAAATTAAATGGTATATGAAAATAAAAAAAATGGTATCATAATTATTAATTTCAACTCTCTTAAATAATGATAAGAGGAGATTGAAGACTTAATTCTCTTGAATGATGATAATTCAAAACACATATTGATTAAACAAATAAATTAAGTAATTACATTTAATTGTTTAAGTAAGTCTAAAATCATATTTGATATACATTTGATAAGTAATATATATTTAAGTTCGAAGACGTTGGAATATACTTAAAGAACTTAAGTTTATCTTAGAGTTAATTTTATAAGTCCTGAAATACGTTTCAAAGTCTTGAAGATAATTACGTATACAATCAGGTCAGTTTCGTAATTATATTTGAAATATTTTAATAGGTCAATGTTCCTTGAAATTATATTTGAAATATTTTTAATAGGTCAAGGTTCATTAAAATTAACTTGGATATTATTTGAAATTAAGATTGAATATTTTATTACACGTTTTTGTTTAACGTTTAAATGTTTTACATTTGAACTTGTTTTTAAATATAAGTTTAAATTAGTTTGATGATTAAATATAGTACAAGGTACACATGTTTTGCTAATTATAGTACACGGCTATATTTGATCTGAATTAGTTGTTATGCAAGATTATAGAGTTTTCTATTAATAGAATGCTATTTGAATTAATACTAAAAATAGGAATTAATTTAAATGATTAATTAAACGTTGATATATCTGGTTTTTGTTTAGTTTTCATTATCTTGTATGAATACTAACATGGCAGCATAGCATTGGATATTAAAGACAAATTACAGCACACAATGACGAAATTATTTTAAGCTGTCAATACACGTCAGATTGAAGTTAAGATCAAGATCTTGAAGACAGGCGCTGAATGACCAGGTCAACAGAAAATAACGGATAGGAGCCTTCTTGTTTTGCAAGATTTGTTGAGGCGTAACACTATATATATGAGGCTTCATTTCAGAACTAAGATGCACCACTTCTTACAACTTTCTCTCTTGACTTAGAAATTCTCTAAGAATTGTAATTTGTAATTCGTAATTCTTAATTCTTAGTTCATCTAACTCTTACATTTGTAATAAGCTTAAGAGTTTAAAAAGAGTTAGATTAAGTTTAATACGCCTAATCAAGAATACTTTTCAAAGTGTTCAACTTGTGAATCTCTATTGTGAGATTTGGGATTTTGCTTTTATTAAAGGGACTTGTAATACGATTCTTCAAGGGGAAGAACGTGGTGAGAGGAGATAGTGAGATCTTCTTGTTTGTATTAAAGTCGGATTAATAAAAGGCGTTGAAATCCTACGGGTTGAAAGAGAACCCATAGGCGGGGAGTAGGTTGGTTAGAACCAAACCTCGTTAACATATCGTGTGTTATTCTTTAAAGTTTATTTTTCCGCACATACATTGTTGTTTACGAATTTGGCTCAAAGCTGTTCCAGAAGACAGTTTTGACAGACTCCTCAAACTCTTGAGACAAGCTGACAGAAAAATTTTAAAAAGCCCAAACTCTCTATTCACCCCTTGACAGACTCCTCAAACTCTCTATTCACATACGTTATTAATTTACCACAAACGGTATATGAAAATAAAAAAATTAAATGGTATATGAAAATAAAAAAAATGGTATCATAATTATTAATTTCAACTCTCTTAAATAATGATAAGAGGAGATTGAAGACTTAATTCTCTTGAATGATGATAATTCAAAACACATATTGATTAAACAAATAAATTAAGTAATTACATTTAATTGTTTAAGTAAGTCTAAAATCATATTTGATATACATTTGATAAGTAATATATATTTAAGTTCGAAGACGTTGGAATATACTTAAAGAACTTAAGTTTATCTTAGAGTTAATTTTATAAGTCCTGAAATACGTTTCAAAGTCTTGAAGATAATTACGTATACAATCAGGTCAGTTTCGTAATTATATTTGAAATATTTTAATAGGTCAATGTTCCTTGAAATTATATTTGAAATATTTTTAATAGGTCAAGGTTCATTAAAATTAACTTGGATATTATTTGAAATTAAGATTGAATATTTTATTACACGTTTTTGTTTAACGTTTAAATGTTTTACATTTGAACTTGTTTTTAAATATAAGTTTAAATTAGTTTGATGATTAAATATAGTACAAGGTACACATGTTTTGCTAATTATAGTACACGGCTATATTTGATCTGAATTAGTTGTTATGCAAGATTATAGAGTTTTCTATTAATAGAATGCTATTTGAATTAATACTAAAAATAGGAATTAATTTAAATGATTAATTAAACGTTGATATATCTGGTTTTTGTTTAGTTTTCATTATCTTGTATGAATACTAACATGGCAGCATAGCATTGGATATTAAAGACAAATTACAGCACACAATGACGAAATTATTTTAAGCTGTCAATA
>NC_080047.1:16294202-16359736 GCF_026212465.1 Amaranthus tricolor
AAAGAAACAATGTTATCCTTTCCTACAGTTGCAAACAGTATCCAAATAGTATGTGAATAGTGTACAATTTGCAGTATAAATATGTATACATCCTTACATTGTAATAGTACGAATACACTGATATACGAATTTGATATCAATCCCTTATCCTACTTTTCTCCTTATATTTTTCCTACCTTTTAACAGAAATAGATATGTTGATCATTTTTATAAAAAGAATATTTTTAGTAATAAAATTATTAGTATGTAGTATTCTTTTTTTTAAAAAGATTTAAATGATAATAAATTAGTTTTCTAATATTTATCAGTTAGCCATAAATTTGCTGAAACTATTTAATAGACTTAAAAAAAACTTAATAAGATGAAATTAATCATAAATTTTATGGAGGTTAGACTTGTTTTATGTTTAAAATCAACTCGGATTGGCTATAGTTCAGTTGCAACTGATTCGATCATAAATCGATCGAGTTAAGTCAATTTTAATGGGGTTGAATAAAGTTTTGCGCATACTTCCAATTGGATATGACTCGATTCCGTCACTACTAAGTTCTAGTATTATCGATTAACAGTTATATGTTGAACACAAAAATCAATAACAGTTCGGGTTTAATTTTCCTATTTTTGATTATCATTGGATTTGAGTGAGACTTCGACTCCAATAATGTAGTTTCAGTCAACTTCAAAAAAGAGTATATAATCAGGTCGGGTAACTTTAGGCTTTGAATTGGGTTTTCGGGTCAAATCGCATTTGAACATATGTGAAAGAAGCTGCAAAGAGTAATTTTTTTGGTGGTTTTTGGCTTTTATCTAAATTTCTCTAACAACTGGCCTAAAAAATTAGCTTAAACAACAGACTTATTAGTCAATACTTCTAACTAGTAAAACCAACAGTTGTAGCAAACAACCATTTTAACCTGATCTTAAGTTATTATGTAGAAGAAAACTATCGAAAAAACCTTTAGTAGACTCCTAGCCCAATTAGACTCAAAAAAAAAAAAAGACCATTTGACATGAAATTCACTCCTTACTCTCAAAGGCTTCTCGAGTTGCAAGAGGTTAAGGTTTTACCTATATAAAACAGGCCGTACTGCACAATGTAGAATTCCCTATTAGCTAGTGTTGGTATATTGGTGGACTGTATATCATGTTTTTGGTAAATGTGAAAGGGGAAACTTATGGTGAAAGCATGCCATAGTGTTTTTGAGCTCTGATGTGCTGCTGATTAGGTTTCTATCACAAGGGTAAAAACGCTGCTTGAGATAATGTTTTTCATTATCCGAAAACGTTTTCTGATACACATTTTTTAGCGTGCACTATTTCCCGCCCTTCTTCCCCATTTCCCTATTTTAATTTCAACTCTCCATTTTTGAAATTTAAACACTTTAATTTCTTCTAATATCCTCCTATTTTTCCTTCCCCAATTTAGTCTCTATTAGTTAATTTTTTCCATTTTAGTCTTTATTATTCAATTTCGCACCTAAATGTGTGTAATTTTCATATTATCGTTTCATGATGTTATTTTAGGTATTTAATTTTTTTAAATAATATGGGTTTTATTATGTTGTTCTTGATGTTAATTTCATTTTATTATGTTGGTTTTTTGATGTTGGTTTATTAATATGTGTTTTATTATGTTGGTATAATAATATGAATTCAAATAATATAGGTTTTATGATGTTGTTCTTGATATTCAATTTCATTTTATTGAACAAATTGAATTGAATTGAATATACTTGATTAATTAAATATACTTGATTAATAGTTGTATCAATGGATGTTGATGTTGAATTGAATTTATTATACTTGATTAATCTAGTTGCTTAAAAATTTTAATATATGGATGTTGTTTTCTTCATTAATTGGATATACTTGAATCATAGTTGTATTAATGGATGTTGTTGTTGAAGAACTTGAACAATGTAGTGAACAAATTAAACATCATTATCATCCTACTCAATATATCCCGCTCTTAGAAAAACTAAGGTCAGGATCTGGAGAGGGAAAGACGGCGGCAACTCATACCCATAAAGGAGAGCGCGGCCAAAGGAGTCCCCCGGCTCGAGGAAGATAAAGAGACGTAATTACACGTGCAAGATAACTTAAAGGCCTATAAAATAAAGGTAGAACCACTACAAAAGAAAACAAAGAACTAATAAAAGGAAACGATAAGAGTAAGAGGCTAAGGACACTAAAAGGTAAACTAAGAAGACATCAGTAATCTAAGACATGGATATGGCGTCTCCAACTGATCCTAGCCCTAGTCAGGTCCGTAGAGAGGTTTAACTCATATAAGTAAACTCTTATACAAATTAAACAAATTCAAAAATTGAATTATAAATTCAAGAATATAATAACGAATGAATGTTGAATTGAATTTTCATGTGTAGATGTTGAATTGTTCATAATGAAAAGTGAACAAATTGAACATATAGGATGGAGAATCCTAGTCTTATAGATTCTTTAGTGTTAGTTTCACGGCATATCCGTCGTTCGCATTTTACATGAACCGGAACCCTAGACTCATATACATTGCTTCAGACTCAACACCACCCCTTGGTGGTCATGAGATGGCCCTTAAATGATAGGGATTTGAGGTACGTGCGGGAAGCGAGTCTATATGGTATTCATCGAGTGGGTCAGATAACTTTTGATCGAGGTATGATTATCGCTTTAGTTGAGTGATGGAGACCTGAGAGGCTGAGACGTATACATTTAATCTATCGGTAGGTGAAGTGACCATCACACTGTGTGATGTTACTATACTTACGAACTTACCACTTACTAGTGAGTAGGTGGGCAGTAAACAACCGTTCGAGCCACACTAAAGAACGAATGCATCCGACGGCTCCTGGACCCTCGGCGAGTGTTCATATGCATCTCATGTTCATCCTTATAACTTTGAGGTACGAGCACAAAAAGATAGCGAGTGTACCCCTATAGTTTATCCAAGTCTAGATACTATTTATTAGGGCTATACACGCACTATTGATTTTTAGACTATGTAAATAACTTCAACTATGTATATATCTTTGTAGTTAATGAATAATTGGATATATTTGTATATGAAATGTTATTAAATTGTTATATGTTAAATGATTGAATGAGAATATTGATGAAAATTGATATATAGATTTGATTTTAGTATAGGTATGTATTTTTAAGGCGTTGTGGGGAAAAGAAAACACCAAGAAACACGTTGCCTCAGACATTGTTTTCTTGGTCAAAGGGTAAGGTCAAGATTAGGCACAATTTAGCAGGTTGAAAAACGTTGTCTTTCACTTAAAGAAAAAACGCAGTCTTAGACAACATTTTCCTTTAAAGCCTAGGGCCCATGTTGAAAAACGCTGTCTTTCACTTAAAGAAAAAACATAGTCTTAGACAACATTTTCCTTTAAAGCTGAAACCCACTACACAGCCCATTAAGTCTCAAATTGAAAAACGCTGTCTTTCACTTAAAGAAAAAACGTAGCCTTAGACAACATTTTCCTTTAAAGCCTAAAACCCACTACACAACCCATTAGGGCCCAGGTTGAAAAACGTTGTCTTTCATTTAAAGAAAAAACGCAGTCTTAGACAACATTTTTCTCTAAAGCCTGAAACCCACTACACAGCCCATTAAGGCCCAAAAAAGCCATCTAAAACATCATTTTCCCCCATACGCTAAGTTTGGGAATTATTTTTATCCGGGTCTTAATTTTGGGAGTTTTTTTTAAAAAAAAAGTTATTTCATTCCAATGTTCCTACACAACGTAGGGTTCCCTTTAAGCAAGTGTTGGTATATTGTGGACTGTTAACTGTATATCGTGTTTGTGGTAAAACAAGGAATGTGAAAGAAGAAAACTATAGAGAAAAGGTGTTGATGGGTATGAGAGGAGGAAAATTGATGGGGATTTAGGAGTGCTAATGGATGCTCATTAAGCTTCCAATGCCAAGCGCCAAAACTGAACAGGAATTCACAATCAAGGAAACAACATGCAGTTAAACAGTCGAGCCACAACTCGAGCCAACGTCCAAACTAAATGACTAACAAGAAAAGAATCTCATTAAACCTTCAAATTCGAGCGATCCACCATCTACGACTAGATGAAAAAAAATAAATACCCCGTTCATTCATTCATTTCTCTCTGTATCAAGATTACAACGGCAAATTTTGCTCCTAATTAAGCCAGTTCCTAAGCGAATACTTAGAAAGACAAATACCAACAAACGGTAACCAACTGCCATAAGAAAGAGCACCAACAAATTATTCCATTTAACGTTTTCGTTGGAGGAGATATCATAAGCACTGCTAACGGCCTGATATCCTGATATGGCCCGTACTTCACCCACAGCAAAATTAGTGCCCACATATTCATTCTCCAAAAGTCCCTGCAATACATCAAGTAAATAGCGAAGGTCATTCTGCTTCTCTCCGTAACAAAATACCCCCATAAAAGATGCTATACGGTAATGCACAAATCGATGCATTGTAGTCTGTGACAATGTAAAGGATGGAAAACAAAGATCAATAAGATGGGGATGGAAAATATATACTTGCCTGAATCGAGTAAGTGTGGAAAGCAATGTAGGACAAAGGGGTCATCCATACCGGTCCAGGCAAATCACTGCGAATCCTGAAGTAACCAGCTGAGAGCATCATCAACATCTGAGTGCAGAAGATACGCGCATTAATCAACATATAAAGTAAGAGTTTATCAACTAAAAATATCCAAAAGTAGACGAAAAATTTTCAACGTAAATTTGAAAAGTCTGCTTCACGAAACCTACAATATGGTTTTCCTTTACTAAAACAATGACACATTAAGACTTTCCATATTTTTGCTCTCCAAACATTTGTCAGACCTATAGAATAGCTCAACACAAGGAATTGTGGAACTACAAATTGACAAATACAGAAGAAATGATCTGCATGGCTTCACAAGGACTAACGGCCTGTTTGGTAATTGATACTAAATGGTGCGAATAATAATGAAAAGTTAGTGTAATTTTGGTAGGATATCTCATGACAAGTTTAATGGTCATGGTTATACTCCTTCAACAATCTCATTTCCTTCATAAACTCATTCCAATACATTACCATTTGTACATGTGGTATTAGGCGGTAATAGAAAATTGTGCACAAAAAAACGTTTGTACGATTACCATGGAAATGACATGATACATATCATGAAAATTTACACTATGAATCATTTACATTCTCACCATTTTGTACCGATTACCAAACGGGTCGTAAAGTTAAAGGCCTTTTCCCCCACAATTATTCACAGAGCTTTTGGGCTAATGCATAGATGAATCATGGAGAAAACAACACATAAAAATATACAACGGAAAAATTTGGATGATTTGATCTACATGCAGGCAATTGCTTAATCGCAAGGCTCAGAAAATTGCTACTCACGTGTACAATTATAAGCGTCAGAATGCTCCAGAAAACATCTAGTTGAAAGGCTGCAACAGTTAGCAGTAATCCTTCATTGACAAGAAGGCATGTAAAGAAATTTAACGTGAAGTACATCAACAAGCTGAATTCATCTCGTAAACCAATCAAGAAATAGAACGCAAGACTTGATGATATGGAAATCAGGAACAGGAACGGAATGCTAGATAGAAGTTGTCCAATAAGGAAAACAAATGCTCCCGAATGACTATTTGCTTCTTCACAGGCATACATCTGTACAACAAATATACTCGGATTAGCTCCAATAAGCAAAGAGACAGTACAGAACTACAAACAAGAAATTTCATTTTTAACAGTTTAATATGACATCACATAGAAGAATAGAAAGTAACCCAACAGTTAATAAAATGAACACTGGACAGCTGAATAAATCTTGATTAATGAAAAAATGTAAATAATCTAACCTTTATTTCTTTCATATGTGCTCGCATTCCTGCAATACTTAGAAGAGATGTAAACGAGATGAAGACAAATATAGCTGCAACTCGAGCCTGCACATTAAGACGGAGATAGAAGGTAATAAATGAAGCAACAACCAATAAAATGCGCATTTACACATAATAAACTTGAATTATATTAAGTTATATAGTATTGTATTACTATAATAGAGCACAGAATGTAAGGATAAGGCATCCTTCTCAATTGTAAATGATGTTATCATTCATTAATAAAGGAAAATTAAGCATTGAATCCATCAATAAATTGTGCAAAATGTATCGCAAAAAAATGCAGAAAGAATAAGTATTGAATTATAGTTAAAAAGAGACTTATGGTGTAGAGAAATAGATGTTGAAACTAAAAAAGAAAGCAAAACATTTTATGGGTTTCCCTTGAAATAGACAGTAAAAGATTCAAATTTGAAATTGACGAATAAAGATATAAGTGTGAAGTTATTATTGACCTAAATTTATTTATGCTTCATTCACCTTATTTGACTTAATTAACTTGGTTGTGGTGATGCTTTATTTCAAAAGCTAAGGGAACTTTCCCTGAAAGGAAAAGTTTCTGTTCCATTCAGCCCAAATCCATGTCGATCAGCTTCCTCATTACTTGGAAACTTCATGAAACCTCAATGATAAATTTCAACTCAAGTGAGCTCTCCATCAATTTGACATGGATATGACACCCAGAGAAAATTTATTTTACGCCAACATCATGTCACTAAATTGACAAGTCAAAACCCAAGTACTTGAGTCCGCGTAATTTAAAATGTAGATTCCACTACCCTTCTCAATCAAGAGGGGTAAAGGAACGAGGGAAGTTTGAAGATTACAGCATGGGAAATGTTCCACTGAATGTTGACTTTTCAAGGATTGATATTTCGAAAAAAATATGGAGAATCAAAGAAAAAACCTTAACTACTCCACTAAAAGGACAGACCATCAGTACAGCCAAATTATCAAGAAAACTGATTCGGGTAAGTTCCCTGATTGTTATAATTTAGCTGGTAAATACAAAGCACAAAATCCCACATCTTTTGACGGGCGAAAACAGGAACCTCTCAATGGTGGACCATTCCATAGACAATGGAGTATAAAGACGGGGCAACAAAAAGTGCAGATAAGCAGCCAATTACCACCTCCCTTGTGAAATAAAGAGGGAAAACGTTGTAGCAACTCACCTCAACTGAAGATAGAGAATGCCCCAAGCCAGAAAATACAGTGCCAACGCAGAGTGCCAGAAGCATATTGAGAATCAAGCGAAGCCAGAAATATTTCCACTCTCTGGACATAATTAATAGTGACCTCCACGTCAAAACTGCAATCCTGGTAGCCTTGCCGGCCTTTCCTTTGCTTTTGAGAAAAGGACCTTCCTGAAAGAGAAGTTCACAGAAGAAAGAAATGTGATGCAATTCCCTCGCCGAAAAATTAAAATGAAAGGAGCATGCATATTAGAATTCTTTTACTTGTGGATAAACAGGAACCAATATTGATATTGATTAGTCCTTCGATATTTTATATGTAACTTTACAGTACTTGTATTTTCTCACAAAATTCTGTTACCATACATTGTTAGAGTATATAACATATTTTGGAGCGTCAACCATCAGCTTAAGCTTTTGGTTGAATTGGTTCCTTGACATGGTATCAGAAGCCTACGTGACGGAAGGTCACGGGTTTGAATCTCATCCACCCCTCATTTCGAAGCGTAATATTTCACGCCGGTTATAACGAGAGTTTGTGCTGCATCCACACTTCTAGCCCAAAGAGCTTTCGTGTGAGGGGGCGTGTTAATGTATATAATATATTCGTCATAAGCTTAAAACTTTTGGTTGAATGTTCCTTGACACACATGAGCAATGGAAATACCTTACATAAGGATTGATGAAATAGTTTTTTTTATGTAGGTAGATAAAATATGGATAAAATATGAAATTACAAAAAACAAGACAACTTAAGGCTCTTGAACACAAAGCAAATCTTAACAAGATAGAAGAATGATGGACTGATATATAGCGGCAATAAACCTTTTCAGTGAGCTTTATAATCATTGCCTCAACAGCAGCAGCATCTGCGGATGACTTGTATGTTGCTTCAAGAGTGCGAATGGCAACAGCAGTATCCATGTTCACTGATGACAAGTCACCATGGTCATCCTGTTCATTTTCTCTATGACTTAGTCCAAACATGCGTAATGAAACTATACATAGAAATGACATCATGACGCATGGTTATGATTGGTGTTCATCTTGTTGCAAAATACACACAGAAAGAAATTGCAAAAATACAAGTAGAAAGGAAACATAACTCATAAGTCATAACAACAACCAACATACACAAGTATTCTGTTCCGTGAATTCAATTGCTTCATTTAATTAGTACAGAGAAAAAAATTACGTCCATTGTATGTAAATTTATACCTGCAAGTTTTTACACATTGCAATAATCCTGTCGAAGTCTGTATTGATTGCCCGCAAGAAATGATCTGAAGGACTTTGCATTATCGGGCATGGGAATCCAGCGTTTGAGAAGTGCTTCACCAGAAAACAATAATTATTTAGTTAAGAGTTTGGCTTCATCTGCCACTCTATAACTCCATCTATTTGTCAGAAAACTAAATTAAGAACATGACAATCTAAATGTGTTTTGCAAGGTTGAAATTTCAGACACTGGTAATGATAATGCTAATCATGGAATAAAAAGGAGGTTGTTATGTTATTTTGAGCCTATTGAACCACAAAACTCCGTCGCATAACCAGAGTAACAGCCATTATAAGCTTTTTTTTAACACATTAGCCATTATAATCTTTTTTTTAAAAAAGTGAATTGGGTTCTAAAAGGTTTATTATTAACTTTTATTTATACATATTTTCAACAAAAATAGAATTATTACAATGAAATGAACTTTTTACAAGTTAAACAATTCACAAAGTGATTTCCGCAAAATGAGTTGTAACCTACGACGTGCTGCGTCCTTGATGCTACAAAAACTTCCTCTCTAAATAAATTCATGCACCATTTCAAGCTTTCATATTATTCAATGCACCAATTTGATGTTTTTATATTTAGAGTAATGCAAAACCAAATTTTTGAAATTATGCAGTTAGATAAATTAAATAAAATCCCACGTGACTATTTTCTTATATATTAGCAACAAAAAGATTTGGTTATAAATAGTGAATACTATTGAAAGGGATGAAAGTAAATATACATACAGAGGTAGTTTAGCATTAAGCAAAGTGCATTTAAGCGGGAAAATACAGAAACAAACATAGAAATAGGGAACTCAAAATTGAGAAATATCGAGGGGTTGATATGAAAGAATTGCGGATTCCAGTAAAGCAATAAGAACAGTAAGAGTACCTAATTGAATTTTACCTGCAAACAAGACAGTGTTTCTCCAAAAAATAGCGTGTTCCCATTTGAGAGTAAACAAATTCGATCAAACAAACCAAAGACTTCTGTGCTGCTCTGATATATTGTGAATATAAGGGTACACCCAGTGCCTGCAAGCTTCTTCAACGTGACCATCATAAGAAGTGCAGACACACTGAAAGACAACAGAAACACCGATCAATGTACTTCCAGATACGGCATCAGAAAACTGCTTAAGTCAAGATGAAAAGCAAAGACATAACAAGCCGCAGGCCAACAACAAAATTTTCTTCAAGGTTTACATGTATATGTAGAGAGAGTTTTTCTTGGTATATGGATTATGGACTTTGGAGGCCGTTAAACAAATCCAGTGTCGGTCCACCTATTGAAGCCAAGTCAAATCCCAAGCCACAAGTGATATGCGGTCGGGTACCCATATACTCGATTGCGTATCAGGCTGATTTAGTAGAATTTTAGATTCTTTCTTATCTAATGTAACTAAAAATAAAATTAGGGCATGCTTGGATTGAACGTAAATATATTTTAGGGGGAAAATAAAGTCAAACTAATAAAATTAAAGCAAATAGAGATGCATCTGAAGTAGTTGATATAGCTGTGAAGAAGATAAAATGAGCATGAAATAAAAACTATGAAGGAAAAGAAGATTATTTCCCCTATTATGGAGGTAATACATTCCTCCACCCTTCCCCAGGGTAAATATTTACCCCACAAAATTAAGAGCTCCCTTTATTTTTCATTACTTTGCAACCATTCTCCCACCTCTACAACAATCAAATTTCACTAATTTCTCATTTAACATTATTTTTTTACTTTGACTTTTTTTACCCCTTAAATATTTACATCCAATCCAAGCATGTCTTTAGTATACACTCACTTCGAGAGTAATGGTAAACATGAAGTCTTAGTATGGGTTTTGACACCGAAGAGACTTCCATTTATTGCATTCTTTAATAAATTACAGTTCTTAGTTCTTCATATTGTTCTCTCTTTTGTAGCTTTCTTTAATTTATTTCATACTGGTTATAGTAGATTATTCATGTGCGCACATGCTTATATTATTAGGTTCATCTAGCTCCCCAATACACCACTAAGGGTTATTTATGATTCATCCAGATTGGACTTTAAATTTTATAGGACCAGCACATTATCATCTAATTGAGATTTGTTTTTAATTGAATTAGGATCTCTACGCTTCATATAATGATATTAGACGTGAACTCTGGTGCATTCCCCGATCACCCTAGTTGGTTAGTTTATCTAATCGTCTGGTAGTTTAGATCAACATCCTATATCATATTAATTCCTAACTGCATAATAAATCTGCCAAGCTGAAATCACTGTCTTTGACCCTAATCACCCTTTATTCAACAAGAGTCAAGCTATAAAATATATTTATGATCTAGGGTGAGGAACGACATTACCGACAGCATCAGCTTATTTATTGTTTCAACAAGAGATAATGCATATGCTCCATTCTCTCCCCTTAGTTTTGCCAAAAAGAACTTATTTTTTAGTGACATAACTTATGCATACTGAAACTTATTTTCATTCAAGTGAACAAAATTTAGCTACCTCAACTTGTTTTACCAATACTCTTTTGTTTTCTTCTTTGCAGTTACTGAATTTCTTTTACTGAAAGTAACTTTTTCTATTGAATAGAACTTGTTTTCATTGGATTGAATTAATTTTTACCGAAAAATATTGTTTCGAGGTGAAGAAAAATAGAGAACACAACCTACGAGACTAGAATTATCTTAACCAAATTTTAATTTTTACCCGAGTACACCAAGGAGAAAAGGAGAAAAGAAAAGGTGAAGGTAAAGTAAATAGAAAGAAAAAAAGCTAATGTACATGAGTAGCACCTGTCTAGATGATAGAGTGGCTCATCTATAAATAGGATATGCGGTCTCATCACAAGCTCCCTGGCAATGCTAATACGCCTGCGCTCACCACTACGAAGTCCTTTCATATAGCAGTGGCCACCAATGAGTTTGTTTGCATAATCGCCCAAAGACATGGAATTTATTGCATCTTCAACAACATTTTTTTTCTGACAAAGGAAACCCGGACGCTGAAGCAACGCCGAAAAATAAAGGAACTCCCTTACAGTTAAGGATCCAATCAGAGCAGTTTCTCTTTCTACATATCCCTGCATATGACAAATAGAAAGCAGATAAATTCAAAGCAAGACATCGCAGAACATAGCCAGGAAAGTAACAAATGAGGTAACGACGTCCAAAAAAGCGAAATTATGGTGTAGCAAAATTGTGGCAACTTCAAGGCTACGGATATCGAAGAAAACATGTTTTTTCTATAAGGAAGAAAAAATAATTGTCCATTTCGGAGACACAATTGTAAATAAGGATTGCAATCAATCATAGATATCACAAGCTTCAAAACAAATATGTTTAGCCGTGGAGCACCAATAAGTTTTTTTTTTTTTTTGGGAGTACCATTACACTGCAGATTACCATTCAATGTTCGTATGGAGTGTTTTCCCAAAAATATGAGATCAACACTTTGCTCTATTATTTCTACTATATGGTTCAATGAAATTGGTTCAGAATCTTAAAAAACATGGATTCTTCAGGAAGATGAACCAAAGAAGAATTCTTCTCCCTAGGGATGGGAGCAACTTCCACCAAGCAATTAATGGTTAAATTATTTGAGAAGGAATTTGAAATTTAAATATCTAACAAATATAAAGAAGGTTTTCTATGTCCAATGTGCACCATCGGGAACTGGTGGTAAAATGAAATTTTAAAATCAAATTAATCTGACGTATAAGTTTGTAGATTGAATTAATAAGGCCCTAAAACGATAATCAATCAATAAAACAGAAATATGAGATTAATAAAATCACTTTCAATTAACTTAAGAATTCATGTTCTATAAAAAATGAAATAATTATTCATATGCAAATTGTGGTGATTCCTAATACCTTAGTCTCTTTATCATTGAGTTCAATTAGTTATATATTAGTTTTTAGATAACTATCCCATCATATTTTTATTATCTATGCGTAATTTCTAGAATCGAGTAAAATCTACATAAGCTTTTTTGTGTTCGACTAGCTTGCTACACCTACACCGTGCACTTGTTGCGGTTAAACAAAAATTTTTATCACTCGGACGCATAATCAAGTTGGACATATATATAACTAAGCCCGAGTAACATATCCACATGTAAATTTGACTGATCTAGTTTTTAAGTAAGGCTGAGTAGTAGGCACACTTTACTAAATCAGTATTAGGTGTTACTCTATACATTGGGAAACCATAGTTCTTTTTGAAGAGGTGATTACTCTACATTGGGAAACCAGGGGCAGCAAGTTTCTTCCAGAATCCAGATAACTATTCTGACTCCAGACACCCTCAAAATCAGTATTAGGTTTTAGGCTTGTGGCAGAAAACCGTAAATCAACCATGGAAGAAGTATGGGCACCAAAAATGTTGGCCACCGACCATCGTGCAAGCAAATGATCTGAGACAACCATCAATTGTTTACCTTAAAGGAACTGATGAGATCATGACTCGAAAGTCTTCTATTTCACGAACTTTACTATTAGAACTTCCTTAAAACCATCCCACAAATGATCTAGGCTTTATATTACGGGTCCTGATAAATGCTAACAGCTATGCTTACTCAAAAAATAGAGCATAACAAGAAATCGTGTAGTAATATGTTTAGCAGAAAAAGGAGTTTCCATTCTGTGACAAATGACATATATACCTATTGAACTTGATCTTATACTTATTCCCACCACGATGCAATAGTTTGGTTTATTGCTTTCAACAAGTACACGATCTAAGCTAGTTGAAGCGCTATGAACTCAGAGCATGACTATACAAACAATATCTGTGTTTCAATGTTTAATCTTCAGTAGCTAAAAACTAGCCACGGGAAGACGAGGTCATACGTGAACATTAACATGTTTATTAGTAAATTCAGTCTTAGCTTCTATATGAGTATTATTTTCTAAAAAGAGATGGTATTTCTTTATACGAAATTTGACATAAGATAATTTTCAATTGTACATAAATCATAGTGCTAGTGGCGAGCAAGCCATACGAGTAACACAAGTTGAAATTGGAACAACATTAGTACAAATAGAGGCGCTCAAAACTATCTAGCAACATACCACTCCAACAAATAAGAAATTCCTAAGAGCAACAATTAACAGTAAGACAATAGGCATGGTATCATGTTTTCAAACTCACATAGGATCCATACGGTAAGTCGTGCTTCGTCCCATTGACAAATACATCACCATACATTCTAGCTGAATGAGGCAGTCTTCCTAAATGAGAAAAACAGAAAAGCACTATATTAGCGCCAACGGTTATTCAAACCCGATGAAAATTTCAGTAATGTGCTCAACAACTACATGCAAACAGCAAAAACTTACAAACCTGCAAGAGCCCTCAGAAGGGTAGACTTCCCTGACTTGGCAGGACCCATTATAACCGTCATAGTTCCCGGCAATGCATAGCCAGTAGAGCTCTTTATAACTTTATCCGAGTACTTTCTTTTATTCTTTATCGTAACAGTTAGATCCTTCCAAACAATGGAAGCACCCGCAATCTTTCTACCAATACCACCACCTTCAGCAATAGCCGGTGAAGGTAAAGACCCACTATTGAGTTTCGACAAAGTAGGGGAACAAACTGTGGTGGCTGCGTGAATAGATTCAACTCCATCATCAACCCTAACATCAATATCCGTATCATCCCCCCAGTCCGGAGAATCTTCAAACGAAATGGGTTGTCTAATTGAACCTGGTTTCCTCAAATAGAAGAAATTACTTGAGGGCACCCTACTGGTAGCCGGACTACTTGCAGACGAAGATGAAGACCTATAATTATATGATTGAGATTGTATTTCTTCCATTTTCAACTCCAAGAATTCACCACTCTAATCCTCAAAACCCAATTAACATCAAGATCAAATCCTTGAATCCTCACAAAACTAGTTTAAAAAACAACACTTGCCAATTCACTGTGCCTCACCTTGCTAAATAAACTGTGAAAATAAACACTATTAATCTATTACTGCCATAGCTTTTAAGAACACTCCATGGTAGCTCCCACCCTGGCAGGGTTCGATGGTCGGAGGTACATAACCTTACCCTTGTAAGTGATGAAAAGAGGTTGTTTCTGATCGGGGTTGTAGAAGCTTATAACAAAAGCTTCAAAATCCCATATTGTGGAAATTGTAATAGAAGAAGCAATAATAGAAAAGCAGAAAAGCAAACAAACATACCTTTATAAATTAAAATTGAAAGAAACCCAAATAACCAAATAAAAAATTAACAAAAACCCAAAAGGTGAAATAACACCAAACATAATATACCAACAAAAGCAAAAAAAAAAATTCCAAACAAAGCTAAAATGAGCTGCTTAAAAAAGGAAACATGCAAAAATGGAATAATAAAGGAACAAAATTAAAATAGAAAAGCTAAAGCATTTAATAGGAAAAAGAGTAAATATGAGAGAGAAGAAAGAAAGTAAACCCTGAAAATGGATCTGATAAGTAGTAAGCAGTGAAGGGTGGAGATGGTATGAAAAGTGAGAAGTGGGGTTTGGAATGCAAGAGACAGTGACTGCAGAGTGTGACTCAGAACTGAAGTGAGAAGAAACTTTGATTATTAAGACACATAAGAGTATGGGAGAAAGTTTGACTTGCTTTAATTAGAACGGTTCAAAAATTAACCTGATGACTTTTAAATTAAAATAACTATCTTATAAAAACTCTGATACGATTGTAAAGATACTTACACATGAACATCAAAATATATACTCTTTTCGTTTTTCAATGAAGCTCTCATAAGAAATGTTCACGAAAATTAAGAAAAATAAAATTTTTTGATCGGTGGATATATAATTTTATTGAATAATAGATTTGATGAAAAAAGTGGAACCATAAATATTAAAAAAAAGTTTGTAGAAACTTATAAGTACCACAACTAATAAAAAATATTTTTATTAATTTAGTGGAAAACATGTGAAAATCATAAAGAATATAAAAATGTTAAAATAAAGTTAGAGGAAGAATATGAGTATCATAAATATTATTAAAATATTTAAAAATGATGAAAAAGATTATTTTTATCTAAAATTTATAATATAAATATAAAGATTCTTTGTGAAACAACAAATAACAATATGAAAACTTTCATCTCAAAATGACAATATAAAAACTTTTTTAAAAGAACGAAGAATGTAATCTAAAATATGATATCGAAAACCCGACTAAACAACCATATACTTCTATATAATATAGCAACTATTATAACAAGTAACAACTATATTTTCCTTTCTTGCTTTTCTCTCTCTTGTTTTATTCTATTTATTTTACTTTTTTGTCTTGTTTTTATAATTGGGTATTCCTCATGATAAGGGTTTCCTTTTGGTGCAAAATGGAATAATCCGTTGTATTATGATGATTTCCTTTCAAAAATTTTCATGAAGATTTGTTGTTGAGGAAAAGGCATGATGTGCATTATTACGGCAACATTTGCGGTATTTAGGAGCCTTAATGTCGGTACTTATTTTTGCTTATGGATCAAAATACCTCATAAATCATGGTCATAGTCAGATGAGGTCGTGTTCAATGTTATCAATTAATAGTATTTAATAAGTTAAATTTCTACTATGTTAGTAAATGTAGAAGTATTATTTAAGTTGGTTAAAATATTAGCATGTGACAATATTATCTTAGGTTCAAGCCTTATTATTAATATTTTTTAAAAACAATATTTAATACATTAATATCATTTAATTTTATTTTAAATTCGCCAATTTTATTTTGGATTCGCTCATGCCATGGATTTAAAGAAGTTTTAAGCAAAACCATAAGGGCCTTTTCTTGAAAAACTAATTATATTACCAACAATTAAATCAAAAAATTATATTACCAAAAATGGTAATATTGAATTTTATGGAGAGAGAAAATAAAATTTAAATTTCTTTCATCTCTAGTTGAATTTATAATCAATCAACTTTTAATTACTCTGTCGTAGATGTGGTATAACATTTTTATCAATAAATTATTAGATTCTTTTCATAAAAAAAAAATAATCAACCTTCAATGAATATTTGATTGTTTGCGATATGTATTACTTTACTATTTTTTTCACTTCCAATACTTCTCAAAACAGAATGTTAATTGCAAATTTTCATCCATTAATATATGATTAAATTTTATGTCAAGTTAAGTAAAGTTTTAAATTCCTCCGCCTTCACTCAAATTTACCTAGAATAATCTTTTTTTTTTTTACTGATTTTCTCATAATAATTTAAACTTTTCATTAAATATGAATAATTTCATTTACAGGATTGTTTGCTAAGAATACACCGATGTAAATTCTAACCTATAAAATTGTAACACCTTCAAAATAGGTCGAACTTTTGAAAACACCTTTAATGAAAAATATGAACCAAAACCTACTTATGGGAGTGTTATCGCCACATCTATTTCTAATAAAATAAATGTAAGGCTTAACGACTAAGAAACAACTTAATAATTTTAAATGCAACAAAGGGTCTTACAACATAAGAGAAAACTGAAATGCAATCTATGTCTATATAAAATTTAAACAACTTAAAAAAAAATTTAAACTGAAATACGACTCTAATAAAAGCTATATTTCTAAGTGACCATCACTCTACGATTCCCACGCAATCAATAACCTGCAACATAAGAATGCAAAAAAATGGGAAAAACTCCCAAAATCAGAAAATTGAGTAATTCCAACTACATCCCGTAAAACGATTAAGTTTGAAAAGGATTTAAGAAAATAAAATATAATCAAATTGAAAATAATTTTAGAAAATAATATATAGCTGAGTTTAAAAGAAAACAATTTGAGAAAAGAATATATATAATATCACATAAACCAATTTATTAATTTGATATTTAATAATGACAAACACATAATCAAATTTTTTTAATTTCAGGGAACGAGAACGCTAGTAGGCCGAGGCTTTACCCCCTATACCTACTTCATCAAGAGGTCGTCACCCCAAATAATTCAAGGCCAGCAGAGTAGTCTCAGGGAACCCTAGTGTGCACACCCCTTCTACTTGGATCACAACAAATAGAAGGAAGACCAAACATCGTATCAAGTATTAGAAATAATAATACATGTCGGCAGCTATACTAACCAAACAGGACAACTTGTTCATCACCCTTATAGTTGGATCACAACAAATATAAGAGCTTCATTTTTCTCGTGTTACACTTTACGTGATTTAATATATTTTAATAATTAGTCGCGTGCACACAAACATATAATCAAACATACATTATACATTTTATTTTATATTATGATCATAGGTTTTCCCAAGGAAAATATATCTCAAGAATATTCAATTGCAATATTAATATCATAATATATTTCTCCCAAATTCAATCGCATTTAAAATCATTATTAAAATAATAATACAACTCTCATCAAAATAATATTATGAATATTTCTCTTTCAACTAAATCGTATCAAATTTCGTTATCAAAATAATAATATAAATTTCATCAAAAAAGTAATTGTAAATTCAAGTTTGATAAAAATAATAGTAAATATAATTTGAGAATATATAAAATATAACATCATATAAAATAATGTCATATAAAATCATGCATCCTATTTAAACACATTAATTATCACTTAGCACATAATACTAACGGGATAGTCCTAATTATTAGATGAACATTGAGAATTACCTCGTCACGCGATCTTAGACAACGTACGCTCCTAATAATCTCTGTCTAAGAATTCGCTGTTTACACGAGAAAATAATATATCTCAATTTAATACCCCGATCAACCTATCGAAATAATTAAAATTAAGAGACTTTTTTTTAATATAATTTATTCAAAAAAAGTAGTTTCAAAATTTAGTTATAGATATTAAGAGTATTATAAATGATTTTTAAAAGAAAGGACAAAAGTTAACATAATAAAATTAAAAGAAAAAGAAAATAAATAATATTTTATAATAAGTATAATAAAGTTGAAATAAAAAAAAAGAAATAAAATGGGTTAAAAACCCACGGTACCAGTTACCACGCAAGGAAGAAAGAAGAGGGAGGGGAGAAGAGAGAGAAGGAGAAAGGGAGAAGGAAGAAACAGAAGGTGCCGGCCGGCGGTGGCTTCAGTGGCCGCCATCGCACGCCGGTGGTATCCCGGTGATCGTCGTATCACCGGAAAACTAAGGTCAAAAATATATATATATATATATATATATATATATATATATATATATATATATATATATCAAATACAAAATGTGTAATTTGGATTGAAATTGGTAGAACAATATTATAAAGAGATGAAATTACATACCTTTAATATCAAAATCTTGTCTTTTCTTGATTAAATTTTAAGCAATTGGAAGATGGAGGAAGTAGTTTGTAGGAGAAAAAAGGAAGTGTGAGTACTAATGTGAATGAATTAAGGGTAATTGGTTTAATTTATAGTAGGTAAGTGAGATTAGTTATAAAATTTAGAGGCAGAAGTAGGAAGTTATTTGTTAATGGGGAGTTATTTTTATTTTTTTATTTTTAAATTTCTGAAATTTGTTTTTTTTTAGAGAATTATTATTACTATATTATTTATTATTACTATATTATTTATTATTTATTATTATTATTGTTATTATTATTATTATTATTATTATTATTATTATTTTAAAAAAGACGGATGTTACAAAAATAAGTCATTTTGCATAAGAAAAACTAAAAACAAAATTAAATTATAAAAATCGAAAAATTAGAAAACTAAAACGAGAAACAGTGTAAGGTTTTTTGTTTGAACTTTATAATTATTAATATTTTTGAATTTTATTTTATTTTTTCTTTTTTAGTAATCAACCTACAAATATCGATCACCATTTGAGCAATAATGTCAGTGAAAATAAAATTGAAATTATTCATAGTTAATCAAAATTTCAGATTATTATAAAAAAATAATAAAAGTCTAGATTATTTTGAGCAATTTTACCATTTATAAATCTTAAATAAGCTTTGATTACTTATGAGAATATTATGTTGTTGAAACAATTATGTATTCAAATGTGAGAAAATCAACTTATGTTTTCACAAGTAACTACTATTATTTTGATGAAATGGTTGTCTTATATTATAATATAAGCATGCTAATAGAAGAACCTTTGTGAGAAGGTTCTCAATGATGTTATTCAACTAAATGTTAAAGATGGCCAATGCTGTAGGAAATAATAATATGATAATATATTAATAATTTTGTTAGAATTTTTTCCATAATATTATTGATTTTGTTAGTATAATTTCCATATAATTAGAGATATTTTGTTATAATTTATGGAATGTCTTTATATATAAATAGGAGGGTATCCTTCTCATATTAATCAATAAAAACTAAGTATGTAGCTCTTAACTCTATAGAGATTCGATTTTTACATGGTATCAGAGTAAAATTTAGGTATATTTTAAATGGAGTAGCTGATATCAATGTTGTGAGGGACTAGCTATATTTTACCAAGTGACTAGCAAAAGCATGGCTTGGGAAAATTTTATCTGTCGTTATTATACCATGCTTTATATTCAAAATTTTCCCTAATATTGCATTTGCCCCCATTTATCCCTCCAACTTTTATATTTTGGTGTTTTTTTTTTTTTTTTTTTTTTTTAATTTTTTATAAGATAGTTAGCCTTAAAAGACTTGCCACGACCTCTCAAAGTCTTAAGAGCCTCGATGAAGGGTTTGATCAAAGGTCACGATGCAAGTTGGAGATACAGTCATTAGATGTATTGGTAACTTGAGCAAGTAAAATGGGATTATACTTGAGCAAGTAAGGAGAAAATACAAACTTGAAGGAATTTCAATGGCGGTTTGTATAAGGAAAAAGAGGTCTAAAATGGGAGTATACTTGAGTTGCTCTTAGATGTGAGACTTTGGTGCCACAAATAAGGTCCTAAATCTTGTGTATATATAGCAAATAGTAGGGATTCAAGTAGTATTCGGGTAGCAAATGGAAGGGCAAGCACACAGCAGCAGCAACTGTTGAACAGAGAGCCAAAAAAAACCGAGCCTGCAGCTCGCTCGACCCCTGGCTCGGTCGAGCAGCCAGTCGAGCCACAAGGACAGCAGCTTCTGCTACACTTCTTTACTCTTTCGTGTGTGCTACGGTGTCCAAAGCTTCTTGCACATTGATCCTTGTACTGATTTTGGACTCTAATTCTTCACATGTCAAATATTATGAGTTTGATTTTTTGATTGATAAGATGCTTGGCAAAATTAGGGTCTGATCTAATAGAAATCTTTCTTATGAAGCTCATCTCCATTTGGTTAATTCAGTGCTCAATAATTTCACAGTCTAAAGATTTTCATGAATTCTTTATTGAGGCCATCTCACCGTGAGACGATTTCAATTGGATCAGTCCAAACTATTTCAATAAAACAGTTTTTTGTACATGTGAGAATTCAGTTTTCATTGGGTTTTAAATATTTTTTTACTAATGATTTTGGTCAAGTTCTACTTTTAACCAAAAGCATGCTCTAGTCTCCTGGGATAAAGTTTGTTGCTCTAACAAAACAGAGGGTTAGACATCTGTAATATCCTTCTTTAGAACATTGTAGTTGTAGGCAAGATGATTTGGCACATCGCAAGAAATAAACAATCTTTATGAACCAAGTGGATCCACATTGATTACATTAACAGTCCGTTTGGTTAGCGGTACTAAATAGTGGTAATAGGAATGATTTATAGTGTAAAATTTCATTAAAAGTTTCATGTCATTCCTATGGTAATGAAATTTTGATTACAAAAAAGTTTTTTTGTTCACAAATTTTCATTACCATCTAAAACCACCTCTTGCAATGGTAATGCATTGGAATGAAATTTATGAAGAAAAATGAGATGATTGAAGTTGGAATAGCATGGGCATCAAGATAGCAATAGATTTTTCGACCAAAATTACACTAATTTTCATTCCCATTACTACCATTTAATACCACCTACCAAACGGGTCGTAAAGGTAGTGCTTGGTTGGCTTTTGTTAGTAAGCCTACCAATAGTTGGGTGATGAAGCGTATTGTTAAGGTTAGGATTGCTGAATCTCTTATGACTGATTGATGAGGATTATATTATATATATGGTTTGTCATAACCTTCTACCCCATTAGGATTCCTTTGAATGATGTAGAAGTGTTTAGCCTGTATGTTTTGTCCCTAAGCACAAATTTATTAGTTGGTTAGCTTGCCTTGGTAGACTCCAAACTCGCGACAAATTGGTAAGATTTGGAGTAAATACTCAGGAGGTCTGTCCTTTGGTAGTTATTAGTTAATTACAAGAATGACATAACCATTTATTTTTTCATTGTGATTGTAGTAACAAGTGTTGTGAGTTTACTTTGCAGTGGCTCAAGATTAGAAGTTCTACCTCTAATCTTTAGGATTTCTTCAAGGAAATTCAACAGATCAACGTATCTTAAGTTTGCAAAAATATAGTTGTTTATCTTTTCATGATGGATATGGGTTAGTAGGAACATGGTTGTCTGACATGATAGATTTTCATCGCTTGAGTTGGTTCTTGTGTTTGTAGAAATATATTTAAGATTAAAGTTCATTGTTAAGGAAAATTAGTAGCAGTGATGCTACTTGGATTTCTGGTCTCTTCTAGTCTGTGTTTTGCCTTTGTTTGTTTTTTGGCACTTATTTGTCATGTTTGTTTCCCTTAGGTTTTTCCTTTGGTTTAGTTTTTCTCCATAGAGCTTGGGGAAAGTTACATCCTAAATGATTGGTCTCCTCCTCTTATAGTGTTGTATAGTTCTTTTTACTAGAGATTGAGAGGGGGTTCATCCTAGATGGTTCATCTCTCTCCCGTAGTAGCTTTATAACATTGTTTTGTTCTTAGTAATCAATTTTTTTTTTGTTTCATCCAAAAAAAGTGTCGTAATAGCTTAAAAGTCAATTTTCACTAGGAGCCCTATAATATTCTTAGATGGTATTTGTTGCAAGATTGTATGTTTGATGCTTGAATCACCATGTTTAGTATTTAAGTGAGAGTTATATTATACTGAATCAAAATTCGGAGGTCTTGGGCAAGCAAAGTGCACTAAATCTTACACTCTTCACCCAAGACCATCAACTATGTAATGGTTAAGCCTTAGAAGTGGCGGTGATACTCTAGATAGACTTTTCACTAATGATTTTGTTAAGTCAAAATTTCAACATTGCCTTTTCCTATGCATTTTAGTTTACCTATCCCTTATCCCCAGTGTTAATCATTATTATTAGTTGCATTCATAATCTTAGTTTATGCTAGCATGTGTCACTATCAATCTCATTAGCAAAAGCCCAATCTACTATACAATCATTAGTGTCAATCTTTCCTATGGATTCAATGTTGTGTTGACACTATACTAACCGAAGGTTTTAGTGTTATCATGTACCAAAGTTTGATCCTTGACTTTTGTGTTCTAAGATATTGGTTTGAAAATGTTGAATAAGTTTATAAATTCCCTTATAGGTGTTTGTATACAAAGATGTGTTGAAGGATGATTATAGAGTATTGACATAAGATATTTTACAATAGGAATATACGATAAGTATATAGAAGCAGGGAAACTTAAAACCTTTTCAACTTCTCACACTTAGAAGTTTTCTCACACGATTAATAGTGTGGATCACATTCCTACCCTTTATTGGCTGATAAGTCCTACGACAAGCATAAACCTCGTTCATAATCAAATGCGCCGACTACATGCAGCATCAAATGTTTTGAATGTTTTTCATAATGATAAGTGTGGAAGATGGTGTGTAATCAAGGCTTGCTTCACGCCTCTCCTTACTCTTTTGTTGTTGTCACCGTGAAAACCGTCTCATTTGAGAATTTGAAATAATATTAGAATTGTGTAGGTAAAAAGATATATTTGATGTAGGATAAAATTTTGATAGAAACCTCTCATCCAAGTTGAAAACGCATATATAGACCAGTTTAGCATTGCTTTTTGAACATTAGAAATCAAGTGCACTAGCACCACATTACTAAAGCCACATCCTAGCAATTAAATAATCATTTTTCGACAAAAGACAAGAAAAAAAACAAATGAAATCTATGCATTTTTTATGATTACGAACACAAAGTTGATTATCTCAGCAATTAGATAAATCAATCTGGTTAATTTCATCAATATTTCAAAGGGTCTCATTCATTGCTGCGAGACCGCATCAACCAAGGATCAATCAAGGTAAGACCTCGAGAAACACATGACCAGTAAAAAGTACAACCAAAGCTACCATCAAATACTTTTTTCTAACTAAGAAATATAAAGGGTATACAATGTTAACCATTAATCTTAGGCAAATCCTGAGGTGTGTTGCAATGTAACCATCATTGATATGCAAAACTTGATTAACAGGCAATCAAGCAACAACATCCCCCTAAGACTAGGAGATCATAGTCAGATTATTCTACATTTAAATCAAAGGCAATAGGGAAGTACCTAATTAAATGACAATGACTACCTCCTTGGCTATACATCAAGCATTGCTCCCCCTTCTCTGAACAGGCTTGTAAAGAACAACGGTCACAAATTTTGACCGAAAGCGATGAGTGAAACCAAGTGCAACCACAGATCTTGGAGCCTCTCTGTTTTCAATGTACAGATGGTTTAAAATCACGTTTTGAGGCAAGGGAAATGTTCCGGTGGTCTCTCTACTTGCCGGACAACTTAACAAGGTGTGTTGCAAGTGCGGAGGGACAAGAGGTGGATCGCGTGCCTCGTCTTCATTTCCAGGGTATACGTTGGTATAACTTGAGCTTGGCGATTTTGGAGTTTCAAATCCTACTACAGTGCCTTGTTCCTGCACAATGATAATAATTTTATTAGAACCAAGATCAACCAAGTTTATAAAATGGCAATCCAAAGCTCGAGCTTACTTGTTCCTCATTGTATGCAGTGCTCATGTTGAAGAAGTAATATCCGAGAGATGAAGTCTCACAAAACGAAAATGACTTTGAGGGAACAACCTGGAAAAGATACTCAAGTTTTAGCAAGAATTTGGAAAGTAAATGACACCCAAATAATGGTACATATTTATGTTATGTTACTTAGGACTCTACATTTTACGTCATTGCCTATGTTGGAACATCAACACTCTTACATGGGAAGGACATTTACACCCTTTGAAACGAGTCAAAAATATGAAATCTTTTTAAATAAAAAAGTAAATTCTAACACTTGGACACAGGTACATGTTGAACATGAGTTTTTGTATCCGATTAGAGCATAGTAATTAAGCAAAGATGAATTATTCACAGGAAAAAGAAACATTTCAAAGAAAACATCCATTACACCAACAGAACCCAAATTACATACAATATAAACAGGAAAGCAAACCAAGCACTTTGGTGCTCAACTTAATGAGCTGATATTGATAAGGACATGAAGAAACCCATACAAATTACAACAAACACAAGGATTTTCACATTGCTATGTGAAATATGCCAAAGAAGCCCAATAAAGAACAGTTGTACCTTAAATGATAGGAGACTCACAAGTTGATATCCATTGCAATAGGCTTGAGTTGATATTACTAGGAGTATACAAGCCATTCCATGATTTTAGTTTCCTATTTCTAAATCGCAAAAAATGAAAGATTTTTTTAAACGTTCATCAATCGTAGTAAATGTAAAAGATGAAGTTAAGATTTATATCAATGGAAATTACAGAATATGAAATTGGAAGTTGGAAGTTCCAAAATAACATCTATCTCTTTCCTCTTAAATAACTTCCTAGCTTCTCCAACAAGACTCCTGGGTCTATTTCCACCAATTCCCCTTTAACTGGCAATCTAATGCTTCTTTTACAAGCAGGCTCTAATAAACTCAAAAACATGTTCCCTTGTACCTCTCCAGAGAAGCAAACTTTTACCAAATGAACTATCTCGTTACATATATTTCTTTTGCATTTTCA
Organism: Amaranthus tricolor; assembly: GCF_026212465.1. NCBI lineage: Eukaryota > Viridiplantae > Streptophyta > Magnoliopsida > Caryophyllales > Amaranthaceae > Amaranthus > Amaranthus tricolor. Next base: position 16,319,453 of record NC_080047.1, read on the forward strand.
GAACCACATATTTTGCTGTGAATCGTAAGGCACAGGTTTTATAGAACCTAGCCATCCCATCGTTCTTGAACCCCAAATCCTAAGCAGCAGAATGTGAAGGATAAGGGGTCAGAAGAAGATACAAAACAATCACAATTGTGTCTTCAAGACCCTACACTCCTTGAAGTGGATTACACAGTCTCCTCCACTAGCCATTACAACATTTGACAGCTGAATCATCCCCCGTTTAGTTGCTCCTGTCCTTGCTCCTCACATTTCAAGACCTCTTCCACCATTCTCCACAAGAAATTAGAGACATTTTTTTTGACAAGGTAAGAAAAGCCAGAAGAGTAACTTAAATCAACCTTTCGGTTGAATACAAAGACACCAATACAAATAAAGGACTATTAGCATACAATACAAAGGAAGGCACACTCCGGAACATAGAGCAAAAAGAAGGCCGCATCATCGTAGTGTGACTGTATCGTAAAGATTTTAACCGTTTTGAGACCGTTACTGCGACCAAAACCGTATTTTTCACTCCGGCCTCAACAAAACCCAAACACCTGGCGAATATAATTCAAAGACTCTAATTTTTACAAGATTGCATCAATTAGCATGATGCTCAAAACAAAAAATTACACCCATCAAACAATTAAATAAATAAAGAAAAAACAAAGTATTACAAAAACAACAAATAAAAAAAGAAATACCATAAATATACACTAAATTGAGACAAATCCAAACAAACCTAACGCCAAACATACCCTTGAAAAAAGAACAAAACTACACAAGGAAAACCGCAAATGAGAATCATACACTTAGACTTGGTAAACAGAATAATGAGCTTGTGGTGGATTTATTGACACACCCATACAACAACGTGGTGGTGGACGTGGTAACAAAGAACAAGAACACTACAATGACAATCAAGCATATAGTCATAGATAAGGAACACCTTGAAGACGTTGACAGCAACAAAGCCGGATACTTTGATAGGGAGTCTGCAAGAACATGGCTTTGAGGTAAGAATTAACTGTAATGGAATCGCAGTAGACTAATGACCAAGACGTTAATCCTTAATTCGAGATTGGAATAAAATCCTATAAGAATTGAGAGTAGAAGATAGATCAAGAAGGTTGAATTGAACTCCATGTCTGAATAGTGACATGAAAACTAGGGTTTCGTTTAAATTTTGGTGCAAGGAAAAAGAGAATATGAGTGCTCCACCCTCTACATTTATAAACAGTTGTCAAATTAGTTTCCTAGAGCCTAAGCTCCAAGCCCAGACAAAGGCGCTAGCCTTTGGGTATGAGACACCTAAAAATCCACAAAAAAAAAAAAGAATTCAAACTCCAGAAATATCCCAAAAGAAAAAGAGAAATAAAAAGAAAAAAATTGAATAACGAAGAAAAGATAAAATAATTCGTTAGGTGCCCACTTTCGAGACTATGAGAAAGAGGCGCCATTAGGCATTATAAATCACCTTTAGGCGCTTTGAGGTGTTAACTTTAAGGAGTTTCTTTTTAAGGTGTTCAACCAATCACACGACCAACTCGCTAGCCGTAGATGAGCCTAAGCATGTTTTTAAAACTGAGTCTAGTAACTTGAGTATTTGACGCTAAAGACCTATGTCACTTCGATTCTTTTACCAACAAAGGTACCTAGTAAGAACACTTGACTCAAACACGGGTATGTAACTCTAGCAAGAAAAATATTTCTCCCCACATTCATCTTGGTCCACCTGTGTCACATGAAAGAATTTAAGACTATATAGCAATATATCGTCGTGACCATATTGTAAAGGATTTTGGTTCCAAGACTACAATATAAGCCGTAATATCATCTGCATTAACCACAAATGTAGTTTCACGACCGTTATTGCAACCACAACCAAGATTTTGCACTATGAACTCTATATAAATGTAATTATAAGTATTAGTAAAGCGATTGTTTCATAAACAGAATTCAAGAATATTTCTTTACATGTCAACATGTCTTTGCACTAAATCCTATTTTGCAATGGGATAACCATATCCAAGGAATAACACTCGACTTGTCTAACACTTTAAACAAGTTCCTATATGATGTATGTAAGGCCTAGGAGGACCATTCGATAACTCAATATTTCCCATTAGAGTATGCTACAAAGAGGACACACAAGATCTTAATCTTATAAGTCAATTAATCAAAATCTGAGACATCGAATAACAAAAGCAGTAAAACAAAGTGGAGTAGAAAGAAACAAAGGTACGTATTAGGTGGGTAACAAGCGGTAAGGGTTGAAATGAAGAGGTGGTGATGTAAACTTTCAAAATAAAGAGCATCAAGGGAGCATTTAAGGCGATTCCCAAAGAAAGAGAAATAAGGCAATTTAAGTAAACTTAGGTTTATAAAAATTGAGTGACATAAAACTATTGTGTACATCAACGTTCAGTGCATCACCTTAAGCAAACTCATAGAAGAACAAAATATTTGAGCATAGTGCAAGATCACGATGCAAGCATCAAAAGTAGATTAGCATGCCAAGGGGCATACTTTAAGAGTATCTTAGACTTTAGAGCAAGTATATTATCATCCCAAATTTATTCCCCAGAATTTAGAAATTAATCGAACAATAGATTGGCAATACACCTCTAAACTTATCAACATTTCGTTTTGTCATGTCATTAAATGCACACAACTTTACCCTTGTTTTCTATTGAATCTTGCTATATCATGTAACTTCGCAACAAGAAGTGCATCTGATTAAATGATTCGTTAACCTATAGTCCATATCTATGTTACCTAGTCGCGTGTTCCACACGTGTTCAAGGGTCACACTTATCAATGCTCAATATTATTTCTAAAATTAAGAAAAGGACACAATAATTTTTTTCTTGGTAAAAAAATTACTATGAACTACATTTATTTATAAATTAAAAATAAAATTAATAATATTATCAAATTTTTTTATCACTATGTTACTTGGAAACTAAAAGGTGTAAAGCCAAACAATAAAAATAATACATCTTGTGCAACCAATCCTTCTAAATCACTATGAACAACGTTCGATGTCCCGATCCAGTCCATCCTCCATGTGTTCGAGGTATCAATTATAAGCACAAACTAAATAGATGAGCATAAAATTCACTAGAAGCAAGCCTCATAATACTAAATATTTTCACAGAGTAATTGAAAAACAAAAGGAGAATGCACACGAAGGTGGCAGACCACAATTTCTTTTAAAAAAAACACTAATCAACCCCCATGGACTACATCGCCAATCACCATCCAATTGAGTTCACAACCATCAATTCCATATGTGCACGTCCACTTTCATGGTAAAAACGTCATTAGATGCAACGGACCCAGAACCAACTCAAAAGATAAAAATGTCAACAAAAGATCACTATAGCCCAGAGCCTCTCATAAATACCAAAAAACTAGTATGACTAAGAATCTCAAAAACTTACAAGAAACACAAAGAGCCTCTCACAAAAATCACAAAAGCTAGTATGACTGAGAATCTCCAAAGTTTACAAGATCCACCACATCTTCATTTTACGCAATTCTACATTTGTATATCAATGCATATCATATCAAATCATTTTCTAAAACCTAATTCCATAACTAAGCCCTCTTCTAGGGTTAGGTATAAAGGAAAGGGTCAAATGCAATCAATGGGAATATATGATTACAATAAATATCACTTGCCCTTATCCTTAGAATTGAAGAGGTAGTTTAGTGTCCTACTTTCACATCAAACATAAAGTAACATATGACATTCGTGATTTCTTTAGTCTATAATCAATGTAAAAAGAACTACCTATCTTGTAGCTCTTCAAACATGATGAATATGGAAAGATCCAGAATTCACATGCTAATTAGCATCATCCAAAACAAGCATCATACATCAAATTGGTGTTTAATGCAATACCGTATATAGCTGCTAACTTAACAAACACAAATAAGAGAAAGTTGTAAAAAAACAATGGAAAGAGCAAAAGCATTGAATAAAGAATCAAAACACTTAGATTACAATAGGTTATCACTAGAATGCTTCAAAGTCAAAACTGATATTTATCAATTTATTACTAATGCACCAACAGCCACTCCTGTTTCCCACAAGAAACAACAATTAATGATATTAGTTATTAAAAATACACAACGATGTCCTTGGCAGTGAGCACACGAATTAGGAGCCTAAATATAAGAAAGATGACAAATAAGGATCCTCAAATACAATAAGGACAAGAAAGATCCCTCATTAGCCTACTCCTTGCAACTCCTTACACAAACCCGTGTACATGCCTTTATACAAGAAAAGTATTCCATGATCAAAGATACATGAGGCCCAATTTGCATTATCACGAATAAGTGCATCCCAAGAGCTTTAAGACAGTAAATTTGACCAGTGTATTTAACATAAGTTTGGTTGGTTTTACGTCTAAGGATGTTAATGCATCACTACCTAGCTCACAATGGCATGATTAACTCATTATTTATTTTATTATTCATCAATATTAAAAGGTAATTGAATTAAAACTGAAAATAGGTTATTAGCTTTGATTTCGCTAGTAGTTGCTAACAAAAATAAGTTGAGTTAAACAACTAGCATTAAGGGGTAGGCAGCAACAACATTTAGCAGAATTATGCACTGACTATGCAACATTTTACCTACAACTAGGTCGAGCATATTTCCATATCTGCAGTATAGTGAATAAGTTGGGCATAGATTTAGTTGTTTATTTGCATTGCAAGTGTTTCCTATTTAGAACTCTATTTCTGTTGCAAAATAGTTTGTAAATAAGTCCCATTTTGAGCACCATATCAATTAGATTGAGAAGTCAATTGCAAAACACACAATCATGTGTTCTTTAGAACTCTCCGTAAGTGAGGATGAAAACACAGTTGAAGTGAATTACACCAAAGTGTTTAGTTACCTTTGTGTCAGAACTACACAGGTCATTGCAGAGAGTGAAGATTGCGTGAGAGTTAAGAAATCATCTTGCAAATATATAAAAGGCTACGAGGTTTCTGTTTGATGCCCATTAATCTTGATGTTACAACAACTAGACGAATTGCAGTCCATTCACTTATTCTATTTGATGCCCATTACTTTTGTTGGTTCAAAAATTCAGGATCAAAATCACTATAAATAATATAAAGACCATAAATACATCAAAGCTTATTATCGCTCATTTTGGAGTTCATGCCCAATTTGTAGATAAAACTATCAGTAAATTTTTCTATTAGAAAAGCTTGCACAAACTAATTCTTCATATGACAAGATATTCACAATTAGATTCAAAAGCAAGGTTAACTTCAAAAAACTGTATATCTGGAGACACATCACACAACACGCACCCCAACATAATTAACGACGACTTCAACATGCTCTAATGGAAAGTCAATACCAAGAACACATTTATTAAGAGACTAACACTTCATCTCAAGATATTTCGCAATTCAATTCAAGAGCAATCCATATGTTTCACGTTAAAACACATTCTTATGACTCTTCAAAAGGACAAATGATCTCGGAAAATCTTAAGATATGAAACACACACACATAAAAGGAAAAAAAAAGGAAAAAAAGAAAGAATATGAAGACAATCAAACATGTTGACAATGTATATATGGATATAGTATATACTCTGACCAAGTCAGCAATACGAAAAAGGAGTGTCCTTGGAATTGGTTATTATTAAATTTCTATCTTTGAATTTTGAGTTGCACAATTTGGAACTATTGAAAGAACAAATTGTTACATTATAATAGATAAAAGAATCTCATACGGTAGGTTTAAAATTAAGCTATTGGCAAATCGTCATGACATAGACTCTTTAACTCAATTTAAGTTGGAGGTTCATCAGTCACTCTAGTATTAGAAATCAATATGCTAAATGGCCAGCATAATGCTCAAGTGATGTTAAGAGGATATTTTGGAATTTGGCACTAGTTCTCTCTCGCTCTTTCTTTCAATCTTTTCCATGCATGCTTCGCTCTATGAATAAGCAAATCATTCAGTGCTTTGAAATTTTCTCATTAAATGGCTAACGTGATGCTTTGACATCAAACAAGCTAAATTCAACTATTATCTAGAGAATAAGATATAATCTCACTTACCTTCCTATCCTTCTCATGCCCTTCTTACCTTTCCTTACTTTTCTTTCCCCTCCCCTCAACGAGTCAACTGCCTTTTATTCCCATGCTTCCACTTCAAATCTTTTTAATCAAATAAAAAATTAACATATCATGTGAACAAATTTAAGTACATTTTTTCAAGGGCCTTTTTGCATCTAAAGGCCAAGCAAATACGATTAAAATTCAGATTGGAATTTAGAGTGACTCATGGAGATTCTTATAGGTCAAAACTAAGTCCAAATAGAAAATACTACAATTTTTGCACCCGCCTTAGCAATGCATCTTAAAGAGACCGTGAAAGATCACCTGTAATGTTGTTCTCTCATAATTCTATAAGAACTTCCACATCTCCATGATCAAAAAACTCACTCAACCTAAGGCCAGTATTTTAACCTAGCAAATGACAATTTATCAAACAGAAAAAACTCAACTGTCTAGAGCTTCAACATGCTCTGTCATTCACAAAATAACCACCATCGATGAAACCAAGACACTTCTCAGACGCCTGTTTTGGATAATGAAATTTATCAAATAATGCCAAATGTTCCCTTTCTATCATTACTTGGCATTATAGCTCCGTATCACTATAATAAATTTCTTCCAACAAAAATGGCGAAACAATTCATTTAGAGGACCTAGCATACATCACATTGAAATATCAAAAATTAATAAATGATGGATAAAAGGGATCCAATTTGGCCCAAAATCAGCCAATTCTTTACTCACGTCACATCTCTGCAATGCCCTAAAATATGTTCGTCATGCTAATGTAGAGTTCAAATTATAACAGAATTATATCCCCACAAATCATTGCATGATTAAGAATAACGAAACCTAAATAAACAATCACGAAACGAACAATTTGAATTACAACACATAAACAAAAATAACCCAAAACAGAAAAGCCTATTCGCCAGCTTTCCTTATTCTAATACTCCATATATTCTATGGAAACTAAGAAATTGAAAAATTAACAATCAATTTACAAGATGGAAGACAAGTAAATCAGAAATGAAAACGCATGGTAATGGCATACCGTAATGTGAGAATCCTGGGTCACGAAAATCTGAGCTTTTTAATGAAGCTTTAATGGCGGAATTGAGCGAATCATCTGAGAAGCTGGGAATTTATCGAAACGGTTGTTCAGAGACTTCCCAGTTCGCACTTTGTGTTCTACTCAAATTCGCCTTTTTGTTCCCTCTTGTTAACTGTGTATGATGTGATGATGAAATTGATTATGATAATTCGAGTTTGGAATGTCAATTGTGAGGGACAATGAAAGTGATAAGGGCTCCTGCGCACTTGGGCTTTCTCCTACCTACCCAATACCAATTTAAAACCTTATTTGTCATCAAGTGACTCAATCATCATAATTGGGGGCCAAGGGTCTCACTAGCGGCAACTTCGTCATTTATGTGAATAAGAATATAATATACTGTCTCCAAACTCTCTTCATAATTTGATTACAGCTATAAGTGGAATATACTGATTATGATGATAATGATGATGTTGCTTCTTTAGAATATGGATCTTAATGAGCCAACTGTTTAGTTGCCGCTAAGCCCTATTTTTTATTATGTCAAACAAGTGGGTTGCAGCATAAAAAATATAATTGTGAGCAATTTGGCTCATCCAATAACTTAATGTATATTTTTTGGAAAAATAATAATAATATAGCTGTGAATAATCTAAAACAAAAAAATTACTCATTTGGCCGAATCTTCTTGCATATCTTTTGTTGTCATTATAAACTTATTATAGATTATAGATTATAGATTAGTTGTCATATAATTTATGGTACAAAAAATCAATGACAAAATATGTACCTCCTTTACCTACAAGAATTAGTCTTATTTTTCTTTTCGGTCTGTTACATTAAATTTTTCATATTTTTATTTTGATCATAACCTACGCTTTTTCTTTAATTATCATGCAAACATTTTAACTTTTGTTCAACTCATCCACACATTTCTTATACTTTTTCATAAAATATATCGTTTTAATATTTAAATTTTGTATATGAGCATACAATCAAAGAAAATATTTTTATCGATTACCTTTAATGTTGGTGTTGGAAAAAATTCATACCTGAGAGAAACGATGACATAAAAGGGGAAAACTATCAAAATGCAACCTTAGGGATCTCAAGGATGCAATTAAGGTTGAATATTTGATTGCTATGAAGTATATAATTTTCAATTAAGATTAAACTCAATGATTCTTTAATCCTAAACGCCTAATCATGCATAGACTAACGAATCAATCTAAGTTAATGTACCAGAGATCAATCGACCATTTTACAGTCGCTCAATCATAACCTAATATACATCTACAAACATGTAAGGAAATCAATAATTCCAAACTATATTTATATCCTGATATTCAATTATATAACTCTGGATTAGCATGGATTTATCCTTAACTCCTAGATCAAATATAGCATAACATGTACGTAAACATAGACATGGATTTAATAAGCTAGACATGATAATACTAATCAAACAAAACATAATCTCAATTCTTTTAGGAAAACTACTCCATTTTATAAAGTTTTGCAAGAACTAGGTCAAAACACGAAATATAGAGAAAACGACTACAATACTTGGCCATTTTTGGAATCCCGACCTAGTCCGCTCCAAGGAAACTTGAGCGGGTATGATGAAACCCAACCGAGTATGATAAATTACAAAAAAATTAAACATAATACCAAGTATCATTGAGGATGACGATACCATCGTGATTTGATTTTTAGGGGCAAATTAACAAACGACTAAGAAATTGAATTTCATTTACAATATTATCTTTACAAAATTTAAAAGTAACTAAAAACCTAAATTCAAAATCAAATGGAGGTGTTGTATAGTGGTGATACTGATGGTAAAGTTATCAGGGTGAGAATTTAAATTTTCTTTTTTTTGTGTGTGTGTTTTTTAGTTTTAAATAAAATTGAAACATTTAGTTAGAACATAACATGTGACATTTCAATTAAATGAGATGAGGTAACCTGTTACTTTAGGTAATCATTACCTAAAAGCTCGTTCGTTGCAAATAGGAACAAATGGTTAGACCTTTGTAGAATAAACGTAAGGCTAGCCCTATATAAACAGACACGCTTAAGGTTGCTTAAGGTTAGCCTTTTAAAAACAATTTATTCTTATATGGATTATCACTTAACATCTTTTAATATAATATCCCACTTAATTTTACAATTCATTTTTTTAATGTGTATTTAAAATCCAATATCTTAATATGTGATTATCTCTAGTCAAAAAATATAAAAGTTCTACCTATTGATGGCTATAAATAGTAAATTGTATGATTCATTTTTCCATACTCTTATTTTGGATCCAAAAGAAAAACAAAAGGCTGAATCATTCAGTTTGTAAAACCAAGTCTATAAAAAAACTTTTAAATCTTTAAAAGAATTTTGTTTGGACTTAATCAACACTATTTTAGTTATAGCAACTACTCCCTTGACACAATTCAACTATCACTCCACTAGTAAAATTTTATATTAACAACCAAATTGGCAAAAAAACCTTTCAAGTTACAAGCAAACATCCACTATACATGAAATCTAGGGAGACTAACAGACAGGATACAACATTAGTCTACATTTGACATTCCCCATGGGAAAACAAAGTGCTGAAAACAATATCTAAGGAATCAACAACTAGGACTGAACAGAGTTTGGTCTAAACCGTAAACCAAACCGTAATTTAAGTATTTGGTCTGGTCTACGGTCTAAATGGTCTGGTCCGGTTTTTTTTTCTTTAAAACGGTTTACGGTCCGGTCCCGGTTTTAAAAATTTTAGACCAAACCGGACCAAAAAACCGTAATAAAATCAAATATTAGGGGTTAGGGTTAGGGCTACTACTCTCCACTCCTGCCGTAAACCTGCCTGCCTCCTTCTCCCATTCTCCTCTCTTCCTCGCCTCCTCTGAGTCTCTGACCTCTCTGATTCCTCGCCTCCTCTCTAATTCCTCGCCTTCTTCGAGGCTTCAACTCTTCAAGCTTCAAGCCTTCAACCCATCGACAGTCGACAGATTTTGTTAATTATAAATTTTAATTTTTCCGACACCAAACCTTAGCATAGCATTTAACTTCGCAAGAAGCTAATCAAACTACAAACACCAATCGTTCTCTTGCTCGGTTGCTCTTGCCTCGTCGTTCGATTGCCTCCTTTCGGCTCTATCAGGTATACTTATTAAGCTTAATTACTTTCTTAACTCTGATTATTACAATTTACTCAGTTCCATGTTTGCCGCCCCAATTTAAAGCTTTGTTTGAAGTTTCCTTTTCTTTAATTGAATTCATTTCATTCTGGATATTTGTTTCTTCTGAGATTGCATGAGAGTTATGTTCTATACTATAGTCATAGGTAAAATTCAAGATGATCGTATTATTCTTGTTTGATTTCCATTGATTATAGTCAGTGTGTTGATTTTCTATTATTCTGTCATTGTGTAACCTTAGATTACGGAGCTTTTTGTGGTTGTGTGTAAAGTATTGTGGATAGTAGAGTATTATTGTGGCTTGTTAATGATTTATTTTTCTAGTAAAAGTTTCTAACACTTTTTTAGGGTTGTATGAATCTTAGTTTATAAGAAAGATGAGTTAGAATTCTGCAGATTATTTGGTAATGAGCAAAAAGTAAATGTTGCCTGGAAATTGAGTCTTGAGGAATTGATGTATAATACAGTGCAATTTTCCTCTAATTTTCTCTTGCACTCTTGAATAACAACATTTGCTTTTCTGGATTGTATTTTTTTGAGAAAGTTATCGCAATATTTCCAGGAACACAGCTTATTGAAAAATACAAAAAAAAAACCGTAGACCAGACCAGACCGTTCTAGAACGGTCTGGTCTGGTCTCTTGACTGGTCTGGTCTGGTCTGAAAAATTTCCAGACCGGAACTTCTGGTCTGGTCTGATTTTTCTGTCAAACCAGACCAGACCGGACCATGTGCAGCCCTATCAACAACCATTTGCTAAGTCATCAAACAGAGACACCATTCGAAAACTTCAGGGTTAGACTGTAATAAAACAAAATTGTTGCGTTATGGCTCCGATGCCCCAGTTATGGCCGCATCACTTCCATGCTTCCTAAAAGTCGGAATGCTGAGGGAGCGCTTTCTCATCCTACTATTCCTTGGCAGGATTTTCTTATCACTACTAACAAACACAGGATTATATGAATCCAATTTTTCAGACAAAGGCTCACTTTTAGTCCTCACAAACATGTCAAAAGTTGACGAGTGCATATCCCCACTTTTGGCATCAAGCACAAGAGCTGATATGTTGCTTCCGTCCAAGTTTTCGTTATCGTTATCATCATCTGATAAGTAGCCACATTCTTGGTTATCCTGCATTGCTAGGTCATCATACTCTTCATCCGACTTTGTGGATTCTTCATCAACGGACCCTTCAACCTTTGAAAGAGAACATTATAAGTTTAGTACTACATCCTTTCTATGACAACGTCGCATTAGCTTGAACATGGTCGTAAAACCATATATCCTCAAGGAAATCAACATTTGCATTAAATATTTTACAACCAAAGACGGATACATCATGCTGTTTTACAAGATTCTGTGTTCTTATAGTCTCGACTCTAGATGGCTCAAAATCTAGAATGAAAGATCTAAAATAAAATTACTAGATCATGTTCATGATTTCGCGATCTATTTGGATAATTACGTACCTCTTCAGGAGTGTAATTGTCACCACCGCTCAACTCCTCATCACTATCCATTTCCGGAAGATCATCAACCTCTTCATCGCTGCCAGAAACTGAGATATCTTCCTTGAGCTGTAGAAACAAGGGTCTTAATTAAAGTTCAGTCGACTAATAACAGGTTGAAAACTGAAAAGAGAAAATGCAGGCACAAATGATCCCAACAAATTTAACAGATTATAGAAATAAAACATTAGTTTCAACATCCAATTGAAAAATCAACCAGGCAGAAAGAATCACCTCTTTAGCAGGTCCATCGGACATACGGGGTGAGCTGCAGCATGAAGAGTAATATCTACTGCCAGTATCAATTCCATTGCACTCGGCCCTAGACTCGTCAACACTGCTACCATGGCTTGTTCCCCCAGTATCATTAGGCCAAGCACTTAAGCCAAAGTGACCAAACTGAAGATTAACTGGTTCTGCCTTGCCGATTTGCAAGGGTCCATACATAGGTGTTCCTATCTCAGTGTCTGCACCACGCCCCAGAACAGGATTTCCATTGCTGTCAATAGAATTAACTGGCCAAGCCTTGGCAACAGACCCATCATTGTTAAGAAGAGCCATCAGATGTCTCGATGACCCCTGCCTTTGAATGAGTTGAAACATCCCTTTTGAACTCAGAGAATCGGCAGCACACTGATTTCTAAATTCCTCGTAAACAGCACTTACTGTGTTAGTGGTTGGGTCGTATAGCTGCTCTCCAGCCTCATGCCTCCGTAAACAGCTGAAAACTGTGGCATGGATTGCTGCGACACTTTTGTCTACGTTAGTGTTGTTAATCTTAGGAACAAGATGTTTGTCAGCTCTATTGCATAGGTATTCTTGAATTGTTCTAATATTTTTAATGTATTTAACATATTTATTTTTTGTTGGATCCAGGGTCATGTACTTTGCACGTACCGCAAACCTTTCCAAGTGTTTATCTTCATTAGAAATGTATATCATGAACGGTATTATTGAAGGATGTTTCTTCATAAGCCCCATCTGCCAAAAAAGCAAGGAGAGCTCAGAACCTCAAAATCTAGAACACATGAAGCATTTATTGAGAACTAAAATACCTCTACTCACCACAAAATTAAGACTCAAGTGTACCCCTTCAACGATAACAGATTCTTTCCGTTCTTCCCATGCAGTAAGAAGCCGATCAAGACTCTCAATGACCATTTCACTCTGGGCCTTAAATCCTTCAATAGCCATTTGTTTTGGACTGATTAACTCAGAACTATTTGAACCCACCTCTATTGGATCATCAGTTTTCTCGTTTTGAACATTATCCTGCAATCCATCTTTCGGAAATGTAGTATTTCCAGCTTTCATGGCCTTCTTTTTAGCTTTTGCTTCTGAAACAGCAACAGGATCCAGGTACTCCCCTGCATGATAGGTAGACGACCACACTAATGGGTTCTGTTTTTCATCCACAAAACTTCTCATCATGTGTCTTATGGAATCTGTCGATATAACTGTAGTGATACCCAATCTGCTGCCCTATAAACCATGAAACGTAGCTTAGCACTAAAATTAAATGTCAATCTGCATAAATTAACAATTGAATAAAGTAATCATGTTCAGACAAATAAGATAACAAACAATAAGAAGCACAGGAAAGCTTTTGTACATCATATTCATCTTTCCAATCATATATTGTAAAGGATGTTGGTACATTCAGTATTCAGGAATACAGTGTGGGGAAAGGACATGCAGAAAGCCAAGCTGCAGCCCTTAATACCACAATGAATCAATATCATTATGATGAAAAAAACTTTCAAATCACAGAAGTAAATTACAAAAGGCTAATACATTTAAAGGCATCAACCAATTTATTGATCATGCTACGCTGTAACAGGGCAGATTGTATCAAGTAAGATGATGACAACATCCATTATTTAAATGCATATACGTAATCTTACTCTTGTGATAACAAAGAGGCTGTTTCCAATTAACCATTGATAGCCAATAGACAAAAATAACAGTATCATATCTTAATACTAGAGTTCATATTACACTAAAAAAAAAGTAAATACCAGCAAGGACGATAATGTAGATTTCCCACAGCCACTAGTACCACACAGCAAGATGCTAATGGATTCTTTCCTTTCACGGATTCTGAAATCAACAAAATTTGAGCCAAGTGATTTAAGTAAATCAAAAAGGGAAATTACTTGCTATTAGAAACATAAACTTGCAAAAATGAGATGATACAAATCTGAGGAGACCAAAACAAATTATACACTGTAATAATCCAATCGTCATGTCTGCCAAGCAGAAAAAAGACAAGAGCTAACGATGCAAGCAAATTATACACTGTAATAATCCAATCTTCATGTCTGCCAAAACAAATTATACACTGTAATAATCCAAATATGCAATTACCTTTCTAAGTGAACAATAATAAAATACTTTTCTTTGGAATTCATGAGAAGAGTAGGTTACAATGTGGTTTAGCTACTAATACATGGTTCATGAGAATTTCTAGAGCAACAAACATATGCATTATTCTCCATCACCTAATTAGTGAAAGATTTTGACTACAGAAAACTATTAAAGATTACGCGACTACACCACAAATTTCATATATTATCAGATAAGAAATAATGAACAAACTTGCTTAGAAAGTGCCATTAAAATTGTAATTGAAACTAAAAACAATGTCAAAGCCTTTAATTCAAAACAAATCAACGTGAAGGTACCATTACGGTTTCTTGAAGACATTTTAAATGAGAAAATAATAAGTTTGTGTGAAGACAAAGAGCAAACACTCTTACAACTACCTGAAGTACACTTTTGAGCACGTGTCTGTGGCTGTAAATTGTTAGTTTAGGAGAACACCTATAAGTTACTTCTAATTCTTCGGCATGAAAAGCCATTGGATGTGTAAACATAATCAATCATATAGGCTTTGTACGTTATGTAGTAAAAAAAAAAATTACCATGGTATGTGATTATATGGCTTTGCAGAGTTTTGAAGATACAAATTGAAGAAACATACAACAAAGTGACAATATGACCGTATTTCATGGAATTCCCAAATCAATATCTGCACAACTCTACCATCAACTCTTTTGGGAGCAAGTAACAAATGGATATGTAAGGCAATACATGACGAACATCCCACTATAGAGGTGTCGGTATTTCACAGAAAAATACATCTTGATTACTAACATTTTTAACAGGCTCTTAGGCTATCTTAGGTGAAAGGGGTTTATTTGTTGCAAAGTTGAATTGACCTTCAAACGAAAAAACACTATAATCTTCTTCAATTATGTAATACTCTAATAAATTTTTTGCCCTTTGGAAAAAACAGACTCGAGTGAGGTTTTGACAAAAAGCTCAAATGTGATGGAAGGGCCTCATGGAAGGTTTCCTCCCCCCACTCCTTTGAAATAAGTTTCTCTTTTAATCCCATCTTACCATCTAAAACAGTATAGAATAAAAGAAAAGTTGTTAAAGAAGACAAAAAAGGCAAATCCAACATGACAGCTAATTTGATCAAAAAACTTGCACAAGAAAGAACAAAGGATAAATCACACGTCCAACTACAATTCAACTCTTTGAAAAGAGAAACAAGCACAGAAAAATAACATTCACAACCGTTTAATCATGCGTTCTAAGAATTTGTGAGAACTGCAAATTTCTGTAGTTCCAAGTAAAACATTTTAGTGTCCGGTAAGGATACTACTTCACAATCACACAAGTGGCACTGATCCAACAACAGCATAGAGGAGATAGAATTTAAGAAACATGATTTGAAAAGGAACAAATTGTGCACATACCTGCAAGCTAAAATCAAATCTTCTCGTTGGTTTGGGCCCACATATTTATACTCAGATAGAGCATCACATA
Source organism: Amaranthus tricolor (assembly GCF_026212465.1). Taxonomy (NCBI): domain Eukaryota; kingdom Viridiplantae; phylum Streptophyta; class Magnoliopsida; order Caryophyllales; family Amaranthaceae; genus Amaranthus; species Amaranthus tricolor. The sequence continues at coordinate 16,335,141 of NC_080047.1, forward strand.
CAATATCTAAGAACTTGTCTCTCTCAATGAAAACTGTTGTTCGCCTTTTGTACGACTCTGACGATAAACTTTTGTTTCCACCATCCTTCTCAACAACTAAACTATTGCTCACCCGAGCATTACCAAAACGACCACCAATAGACAATGATTCTTGAAATTTCGGTACAACATATGACAATTCAGATCCAAATAAACCCACTCCGGCTGCAGTGTGACTTGAGTTTTGACTTCTCACCATCTCGAAAACCCGTTTGCTAATCTAAACAAAGGGTGAATTAAGTATTATAAGTGAATTTAGACCAAGTTAACAAAAGATAGCACTTTTATACACTGAAATAGCATGATATAGTTCACTCCAACAAAGGCCTACATGGGTGGTTAAACAATGCTCATTTTACTACTCATATCATCATTTGAGATGATTGCACTAAGAAATTAATTCTTCATACCAGAAAGGAATTTCACAATTAGTTTTATGGATGCATAAAGAAACCATGACCCAATGAGCAAACACTTTTAACCAACCAAATTATGGTATAATCCCTTTAAAATTTACCCTATTAGTTTGCCCCTGATTGTGAAATATTTTGTGTCGACATGTCACTTTGAAGAGTACTTACACTAATAGGGACAAAGGAGTATATGTAAGAACCATCATTTTGGACACCAATGGAAGCAACAAAAATGAAGTAGACACTTCCTTCATCAAACACAATCCCATCTACTGCTTGAAATTACTGACAATTAGCCAATTAAGATTTAGAAGGAAGTCCTCATAATAACAAAAAAAAATGACAAATTGACAAAAAAGAACTTCCAATGCAGATGCAGATTCAAGTTCAAATTTAGTAACTGTCAAGTACATTATCTCAAATTTATCCATGTATAATTGCAGCCCCACAAAAATAGAATTATATAGATAAGCCATTGAGTTCAACATAAAAGTAGAGAATCCTTGGCTTCCAACCAATGAATATAAAGGACATCGAGTTTAGAATTCAAAAGATAAACATCATACTTCCTCTGCCTTTGAGAAGTTCTCTAGGAGGCGGGAGCACACTTTTTATCCAATTATGAATTCCGTCAAGCCAAGGAAAATGAAGGTTCACTAAGTCACCTTTTGGCCATCTTGGCTTTAGGCTTTGATTTTCGAGTTCGCTTGGTAGACATTGGAATTTATTAAATTTCAATGGAAATTTTGATGTTAAGGAATTGGCTTTTTTCTTGTTTGGTTGAACATAGAAAATTATAATTAACACAAAAATTTAGATTCACCTATTCTATCCGTGATTAAATTCCTACACTTTGTAGGAATTTGAACTTTCAAGAGAATTTGCACTTTTTATGTTTAGCAAACTTATATTTTCGAGAATTAGCATGTAACCATACAAGCTCTAAAATAATTGTTTGGTAAATAACCTTAAAAAACAAAATTCAAATGATGACTTTTAATTTGAGGCTAACATGTAATTTTGTCAAACATCTCCATTAACAAGTATTAATATCTGCTACCTTCGATTGAAATTCGTTATACCCAACGGGCCAATAGCCAAAAGCTAAAGACACTGGAAATGTCAACATCAAGTTAGGATAATTTCCAATAGCAAAACTTAAGAATAATTTCCATATCTTTCTTAGTTCACACTCCACCCCGATTTTCAATATCCTGAATGCAGTACAGACTACAGACCTACATAATACACGCAGAATCAGATACTATGAATGTCAGACTTCCATTACTTTCCCCGTATGAAATATCTTCTGAAGCTAAATTAACAGGTCGCACCAAATTTACTCCATTTACAATGGCCGAACAAATCAACAAAAAGTGGGTATCAGTTGAACAGTTAATTTTGACGTTAAAACGTGTAAATTGGGGACAGAAGGGTATGTCTTTTATGGCACACTTAAAATTTAAAAAAAAATAATAATAAAAAGCAAAAATTAAAAATGACGAAATAACAGCAAAAGTAACCTTGAAAGCATGGCGGGCTTTGCACCCCATAAGTTGAAGAGTACTCTGCAAAACAGAACGAGTGTATCGAAATGAATCCTTCCCCGTATTTTCATCCTTCTTCTCCGTTTTATTGTTGGTTTCTCCGTCGACAATCACAATATACAGAATCTTATTTACTTCCGCCATTTCTTACACCTTCAAGTTAAGTAAGCAAAAACAAATTCAATCAACAAAACTCGGCATCAAGAATCAAATATAATGATACCAAACAACTTTAACCAGAAAAAATTGCACTCAAATCAAGAACAATGAACAAATCATATTCTAACATTGAATCCCAAAACAAAACAAATAAATAACGACAAAAAAAGAATCCTTAATGGCTAAGAAAATAAAAAATGAAAATGTGGAAATAAAGAAGCGTACCACAGTGGTGAAAAGAAGGGTGTTGGTAGAATCAAGAAAGAAAAGAGAGGAGCAGAGAAGAGTAATGGTGAGTGGGAAGTGGGACGAGTTCATGTAATGGAGTTGGGTAGGTTATGGGTGTGGCCATTTTAGGTGTCAGTGGGGGACACGCATCGTAGTTTGGAAGGCAACACGAGTTTTCTTCTCTTGGTTCGTTCGCGGCGGTATAGTATTTCTTCAGCTGCTCGTTTTGGTCATTGTCTCGTTGTGCATTTGTAGTAATTTTAAAAGACTTGATTGTTGATTCTCCCCAAGAACCTTGACTGCTTTGAATTTTTCAAAAGAGAGTGCGTGGTATGGTAGTACGGCTAATTTAAGGAAAGTTTTGGGGAATTTTTGAAATGTATAATTGAAAAAATTAAAAAAATGAATCAAATAAATCAAGTTTTAAAAATATTTCAAAAGTAAGCGTGAAAAATTTCAAATTTGAGGTTTAGAGCTGTTGAACAACTATGCTGTACAAATACGCGGATCAGCTTCTTTTTTTCCCATTTTTCCCCATTTCTCAAAACCCTACCTTCACACTCAACATTCTCCCTTTAAAACCATAGATTCAATCCATCAATTCTTACATTTCTCTTTCAATTTGGCACTTCAAAATTAATGTGGGATACTTTAGCTTGCTCAAAGGTAAACTTGTTTATGTTTTTTTAGTGTATATGTAGTTTTTTAGGTTATGATCAAATTTGCTTATTTTTTCAAATGTAGGTTACTAGTTGTTAAATCAAGACTCTTCTTAATAATCCATAAGTATTGAAGGTAATTTTTAATTGTTTTTATAGCTTTATGTTGTTTTTTGAAGTAATGTTGTTGAATTAGTTGAATTCAATGTTGATAATATTATTAGAAATTTGATGTTGATGTTGGTATTAGAAATATTATTTATGAACTTATGAATTGATTTATTATTTGGATTTTATGTGTATTATATATGTATGAACTTAGTTACATTATGAATTTTAATAATTTTTAGACCAAAAAAGATTATAATCAAATGAATATAATGTAATTGTACGGGCATGAAGTTGATGATGATGTTGATTTTCTTTGTATTAATGTAGAAAATGACATCATTTCGCGTGACTATAGTATGTGGAATGGTTGTATTCGAGAAAGTAGTGTCAAAGCTCATTATGTTGGGGGAAGACGTAAGTTGTATGCATGCAATTCGAACATGGATTTGAACCACTTTAAACGTTTTATATGTTCTAAGATTAGATTTGACCCTACTAGAAGTACAGTAAATATAAGCTTTAAATATGACATGAGTGGAGAATTGCTTGCCTTTCTTGTTGAGGATGATGAGGCTATAGATGGTATGTGGGAGCATTTAAAGTCCACCCAAATTCCCTCTTTGGAGTTATACGTAGAAGAAGTACCCGTAGGGAATGTAGTTGCTTCTAATCCTACTCCTACCCCTATGCCTATATTAAATAAAGAAACTCCTAATCCTTTCGTTCCTTCCGCATCTTCTACTTTTTCTCAACCCCCTACGAATCAAGTTCCAATTGATTCAATGTTTAACTTTGGAGAAATTGCTGAGATGAGACCTTGGGATGATGGAAATGAGAGTAATGAGCTCATTGACGATCCTTCTGAGGACGATGTGGATGTCGATGAGGATGCGCTAGCAAATGACATGACCCTAGGCAACATTCCTATAATCATTCCTCCTACACCTTATGCTCTATGTCCACCTTTAGACGAGTATGAGGAGGACAACTCATGGAGGACTTGGGCTTGTGATACCACATACACCGAAGACGGAGAGTTTAAGAAGGGTATGATATTTGATAGCAAGGAAGCGTTGTTGGAAGCTATCAGAGTGTATCATATTCGCAGAAATGTGGAGTACAGAACGGAGACCTCGAACCAAACCGTCCTTACCTTGAAGTGTAAGCGGGGTTGTTCGTGGAGACTTACACTAGTGGAAAAAACCTCATTTGCTGCGGTTTTTTTTGCCATTATTTGCTGCGGTTATGGCCCCCAGCAATAGTGATAGCAGCAAATGTCCTACTTTAAAAGCTGCGGTTCAAAACCGCAGCAAATAAGGGCATTATTTGCTGCGGTCAGGGGCAAAAACCGCAACAAATAAGTAGGGTTATTTGCTGCGGTCAGGGGCAAGAACCGCAACAAATAAGGGGGGTTATTTGCTGCGGTCAGTGGCAAAACCGCAGCAAATAACTCTTTTTTTTTTTATCTTTTTCCGTTTTATCCTTATAATAAAGCAATAATAATACAATGTAATAACAGTGATTAATCCAATGATAATCACAGATAATCAACATTAATCTCTTTGTAATAATAAACTCTCGCTCGTATATATAATATAATATAATATTATGTACGTACATACATATATATATATATATATATATATATATATATATATATATATATATATATATATATATATATATATATATATATATATATATATATATATATATATATATATATATATATATATATATATATATATATATATATATATATATATATAGATTTTGGATCAAATGAGAAGGGGTATGAAAATGAGAAGGGTGAGAAGTAATCTAAACCATTCATTTTTTTGATCAACGGACAGATTTAATTAGCATTTTTTCATAGTTGCACGCGGTTCAATTTGGATTTTTCATGTAATTTGAACCGGTTTTTTATTGATTAACCGGTTCAATATATAAAGAATTTTTTTTTTTCTCTCTCCTACTTTACTTTCTCGACATTTTCTTTGCGTTCCATCCTCAAGAATTTTCGTCTTCCTCCCGTTCATTTTTCTTGGATTTTATTTGTTCTTCAATCGTTTGAATCTCAACCGTTCCATCCTGCTTTACTTTCGTTTGAATCTCGACATTTTCATTGTTCTTCAATCGTTCTTGGATTTTATTTCAGGTATTTCAGTTCTTGATTTAAGGGTTTATTTTCTTCGATTTTTGGTGTTTATTTGTATATTACTCTGGTATTTGATATTTAGGGTTAATTTCTGTTGATATTATTTGATATTACTCTGCTTTACTTCGATTTTCATCTTGTTCTGCGACTTTTCATTTTCATTCGATTTTTAGGGTTAATTTCTTCATCTTGTTCTGCGACTTTACTTCGATGTTTTGATTTTTTTAGTCTCGACATTTTGATATTATTTTTGGTTTAATTCTGGTTTTTTAAATCGTCGATTATCACTTTTTTTTTTAGTTGTCATGGCAAAAACAAGAGGTTCGTCAACTTCGAAGTCAGGTCATCAACGAGGTCGCAGTATTCCAGTTGATATTCCCTCCACTTCTAATTTACATTTGAATTCCAACACAAGAAAGAGAAGAGCTGAGGAAACTGACAATGTACAACAAAGGTCTGTAAGGTATGTTGAATTCCAAAATTGTAATTCCAACAAAGTATTCCAGGTCATCAACATTGTAATTATTCATAGTCATAGTATCCTTTATTGATAACATAGTATCTTTTTCTAAGAACATTGTATATTTTTTTTGTTGTTGCAGGTTGAGATCTACATTCCAGACAAAAAGTAGACCTTCTCAATTGATCAAATTGATGAAGGGATTCACTGAGAAACAAAAAATCTCAGTGAGAGAGATTGGTTTTGGTGGCCTTCTTGATTTAAAGTTATGTAGAAATCCATCTGCAATGCTTGGTTGGCTTGTAGATTGTTTTGATCCCGGTAGTTGTATGTTTTTTATAGACTCTTTCAAGTGCTTTCCCATTTCTGAATATGATGTATATGATGTTTTTTGTCTACCTCTGAACCCAAACAATGATGTAGATATAGTTTCAAGGTGTGCGAACAAGTATAATCCTGATTTTCCCTTGAAACAAGAATTTAGATCCTTTTTTGGTTATGAAGATACAAATGCAGCAATTCCTTTAGAATTGCTTGAACGAATGATCCCTAGGATGATTGATGGTGGGGATGAGTTCAAGCAACTTTTTGTGTTGCATGCTATTTCTTCTTTCTTAGCCCCAACCCAAAACAGAACAATAGACCTTAAGATTGTAAAGTCCATAATAGATTCGAATAAGATTAGTTCTTTTAATTGGTGTAAGTATGTGCTTGATCAGTTTTGTGACTCTGTTGTTAGATATCGTAAAGGAAAGGTGCAATTTTTTTCTGGATGCATTGTTTTGTTGGAAATAATTTATTTTCATCGTTTGAAATTCAAGAATATCTCTTTGCCATCCTCTTTACCCCTTATCTCTCATTGGACTGATAAGGATGTGTCAAAAAGAATTAAGGAGGAAACATCTGCTAATCATTTTGGCAGTGGTTTAATTTTGAGTACATATCCCGTGAGTCAGACGATGGTTTTTGAGTATGGTCAAGCTGTTGGGTTAAAGGTGAACAACGTTGATATTGGTCAACCAAGTGTAAATGCAGAACCCTTCAGAGATCAAACAGTGCAAGACGAAGATAAAATTGAGTTTCACTTGCCGTTAAATGCAATGCGTAATTCTGAAATACGCCAAGTAGCTGAGGATGTAAGTATGATCTTACTTATTTATGTATAACAAACATTTTAATGATAACACAGTAGCATTCTCCTGTATCTTTAAGTATGATCAAACACAGTAGCATTTTAATCACAAACATTTTAAGTATGATAACAAAGTAGCATTCTCCTGTATCTTTAAGTATGATCAAACACAGTAGCATTTTAATGATAACATTTTAATGATATGCACAGTAGCATTTTAAGTATGTAAGTGTAAGTATGATCAAACAGTAGCATTCTCCTGTATAACAAACATTTTTCAAATTTTCAAAATAGAACACAGTAGCTATACATTGTCATAGTAACTTTTAATCACAACATAGTATCTTTTTCTAAGAACATAGTAGCATTCACCTTGGCAAAAAATATTTTTCAAAATTTCAAAACAGAACACAGTAGCTATACACAGTCATAGTAACTTTTAATGATAACATAGTATCTTTTTCTAAGAACATAGTAGCATTCACTTTTGGAAAATAATCATAACATAGTATTTTAAGAACATAGTTACTTTTAATTTGAACAACATTTAACTTTATCTTTACTTATTTTTGTAGGAAATATGTGAGTTGCTGATGCTGATGAGGAGAGACACTCAAGTTGTCTCCGAGTTTTACATGCAGAAAATTAAGTTGTTTTTAGAACAAAAACGTTCATTTTCTTCTCCTCCTGTCCCTTTTCCTGATGTTCCTTCTACCTCATCCACACCTTTTTCTGAAACCCAAAGTTTTTTCATGAATCCTACCGTGCTCAATACTATCGATGAGATAGTTGACACGGTTAAATGGGTTACCTCTATTCCCAGGATGGTGAATGAGGTTTTTGTTGCTGATGAGGGTGATGTAGATGTAGATGTAGTGGATGAGGTTGAATTGGATCAAGTTGTAAATAATGTTGTAAATAATGTTGCTGATGAGGGTGATGATGATGTTGTAAATAATATCACTGTTTTTGAAAGCCATGGTTATGAGAATGTATTAATACATGGCAGGGCTAAGTGTTCCATTCCTTTCAGAGGTGTGAATGATAAATTTACATATGTTTCACATCTGCTGAAGTCAAACAAAAAATATATGAGACAACTTGGTTCGTTACTTCAAGAAACAGTTGACTATTGTTTTGTTTCTGATCAATGTTTTGACAATAGGTGAGTCTTTTTTTTTGGTTTTTCTTTTTATGTGATTTTTGTTTTTTATTATACTTATTTAATTCCTTTTTATTTGACAGTGAATTGCTCATTAATTATGAGGACAATTTGAGGATTCAAAGGGAAGAGTTTTATACTCTTGGGGATCCCTCAAAGTGTACTCATGTTTCTGTTGTGGATTGTTGGTGTTTATTGCTCAATGAAAATGAAAAGAACAAGCAATCTTCAAAAAAGTTCTTCTTTAGTGCTAGTTCTAGTGTACGTTTTTTGTCATTTTTATTCTAAATTACTTTTCTTTTATTTTGAATTATTTTTAGTTATTTCATTGTTTTTTTTTTACAGCTTGCTTTGTTGGATTTTAATAATAATGGTGGTTCTGAACAAATTGATTTAATTTGTGATTCTTGGGTCAAATGGGTGGATTTCAACCAAGTTGATTTGACTAAGTTTGATCTGGTAAGATATTTTTTTAATGATTGATTGGCTTATATAGTCACTATTTTAGTTGTTATAGCTACTAATAGGTAGTTAGTACTTGTGCAGTCACTTTTTTTTAGATATATTTATTGATTCAGTGATATATAATATACAGATTGTTGTCCCGATATTGAAAGGCAGTCAGTACTTCTTACTTCTTCTGAATATGAAGTTAAGAATGGTTCAATGGATAGACAATGTGAACCATACTGCTGTTTCAGAAGAAGAAATTAGAAAGCTCGGTGACACTATGGTATGTGTAGCATTTTATTATCCTGAAAAACCTTTTGCCTATGTTGCTAAGATTATGAAATATTTATTAATAAATATTTAAATGAAACTTTTGTAGAAAGATTTGTTGTCAACAATTTTTGATGATAAGATGCAAGCTACTCATGTTATTCCATTATGGAAAATGGAACGAGTTCCCACCGATTGGAAAATGACTGCTAGGACAAACATTGAAAGTGATGTATTTATGATGATGAGCATGCTGTTTTTCGAGGGAACAGTTGATTTCCAGTGTCCAATATTGAATGCAGTTACGATTTTTCTTCTTAATATTATTTTTAAATGTATTTTTTTTGAATGACATTCTAATTAAAAGATTCAAACTAAATGTATTTTCTTTTTATGTAGGCTCCATTGAGACATGTGGCAAGAGTTAAGATTGCCGGATCTTTATTGTTATCTGATTTGAACAAACAAAGATCCAAAGTTTTAGAAGAGCTGTCCAATTTTAAAGATAAAAGACGCTCCATTGCCAAACAAGTTTCTATCAGAAGATTAAAGATTCGTTAATGTGAAGTACAAGATGAAGTTGTGAATTTTTAAGTTGTACAAACATTTGATGGAACATAGTAGATAATCAGGCACTTAGGCTTAGGCTTTAGGTTGTACAAGATGAAGTACAAGGCTGATATTTTTGCAACAAAGTTTTTTCAAAATTACAAAACAGAAGACAGTAGCTATACATTGTCATAGTAACTTTTAATCACAACATAGTATCTTTTCTTAAGAACATAGTATCATTCACTTTTGCAACAAAAGTTTTTTCAAAATTACAAAGGAGTTGTAATTACAAAGTGGTATGCTATGTTGTTGGTGCTAACCGCCCCCCTGTATGGTAAACTAAGGAGTTTTCTTGGTTAGACTCAATTCATAAGAGGAACAAGAGAGAGCATGTAGTATGACCGGAATTCTATTTGATAAAGAAGCATTCGTTATCAAACCGTTGGATGCAAAGATGTCATATAAAAAAAATAGATGAACCACAATGCCTATTTGGTAACTCAGCATGTCGAGTATGATTGGCTCCCGTTATGGTGCTCCAAATGTAAACAATTTGGGCACATGTCGGAGTGGGTGAGAAAAAATAAAGGTTTATCAATTGACCAGAAAACCGCCATGTTTAATGGGCAAATTTAGCAGCATGTAGGAATCCTAAAATTGCAGTAACAGCTGATGTTCCTAAACCTTGTGCATCCACTAGTAAGGAGGATGCTATGAATCCAGCAGAACATCCGTGTGCATAACCAGTCAAATGTACAGAAGACAGTAGCTATACATTGTCATAGTAACTTTTAATCACAACATAGTATCTTTTCTTAAGAACATAGTATCATTCACTTTTGCAACAAAAGTTTTTTCAAAATTACAAAACAGAAGACAGTAGCTATACATTGTCATAGTAACTTTTAATAACAACATAGTATCTTTTCCTAAGAACATAGTAGCATTCATTTTTGCAACAATCCACGAATAGTTTGATTATGTTCTTGTTGGTAAATGAGGATGGTTTCAGGCCGGTAAAGTCGAAGTGGGTGAGAAAAAATAAAGGTTTATCAATTGACCAGAAAACCGCCATGTTTAATGGGCAAATTTAGCAGCATGTAGGAATCCTAAAATTGCAGTAACAGCTGATGTTCCTGAACCTTGTGCATCCACTAGTAAGGAGGATGCTATGAATCCAGCAGAACATCCGTGTGCTCCAATTGGGGAGATTTCACAATACCAGTGTAATCCTCTAATGACTAGTAATGGCTTTGAGGCACTACTAACTATAGATGATTGTGATGAGCACAGAACAGTGTTGAAGGAAAATAGTAGTAATGAGGCAAGTAAGGTGCATAACAAAGGAGGGGGGAATGGAGTGGATGTGCATAACCAGTCAAATGTACAGAAGACAGTAGCTATACATTGTCATAGTAACTTTTAATAACAACATAGTATCTTTTCCTAAGAACATAGTAGCATTCATTTTTGCAACAAAAGATTTTTCAAAATTACAAAACAAAAGACAGTAGCTATCCATAGTCATCTTAATATAATCTCTTCATCTATCTGTTCTTCAGCATCAATTTTCCTGCATAATAAAAATTTTGCACTTTCATTTACATAATCAAATTATTAAATAAGGATACAATAAAATATAAGCAAATTATATATTTTATACCTTCAGTGGGGTATCTTTTGTTGATGGGCAATTTCGACTATCATGATAATCAAATTTACCACAAGTTTTGCACTTTCTTTTGGGCTTCTTGCTTTGCTCAATAGTTTGTTCCTTTTCCCCAATTATTCTTTGCCTTTTTCCTTTGTTCTTTGATTGGATTGGGTTTTGTATTTCCATTGTCGAAGATGAACTTGTGCCTACTAACAATTCGATTTGTTGCTCTTTAGTAATGTCCACCCTCACATCATCACTTTCCTCCAATTTTCTACTAATATCTTTTAGGTTTTGTAAAAGTGATTGTAAATCACTCTCACTCCGTTGAGCTAAACCTACACAATTGAATATTTCACACCAAACTTCCCCCAACAACTTCCCCACGTTGTTACACTTTTTGCTCTCTTCAATCAGATTCCCATGCAAATCAAAAATAGGCTTCTTTAATGCTAGCTTCGTCCAACGATCTAAAACATATTGCTGTGGTATTTGTGTTATTTGTCTTGCACTCATAACACAAATCGCATGGGAACATAATATTCCTATCCGTTTAAATAACTTGCAATCACAATCTACCTTCAACTCGTCAATTGAACTTCCCAGTATAAATTTCACCTTGTACATCTTACTTACCGTTGAGTCCAAAACAGTTATACTTTCCACACTTTCAATCTTTTCAATACTTTGAATATAAGTTTTGAAACAAGACTTATAAACTTCATTTTGAAAAAGAAAAAATATTTTTCTAGTATAGACTTCACCGGCATGTTTTTCAATCGGCAATGGTGTTTTATATTGTGGGTTTGTGTGAAGTGATTCAGCATTGAGCTTATCTTGTTTGTACCTCTGTGCATCCATTGCACTTTCATAACTCATATAAAATTCAACAAGTGTCATGTGCGGGTTTGAAAAATGGTTGAAGAAACTATTAACACTTTCCGATCGGGATGTAGTTCTCAAAATCCCCCCCAATGGGATATCCCTAAAATATGCGGGTATCCATTGATCTCGTATACTAAATATACTAGTAAACCATTTATCTGTTTGAAGATTGTATTTGGTCATAATTCCCTCCCATTTTTCCTCAAATTCATCTTCTTCTTGATCAATATTCCACACACACCCATTTAATTCTTTCAAAAAATCTTCATTTTTGTTCAATTTCGGTCCAACTTTATCAGTCACTTTACTCATGATGTGCCACATGCAAAGTTTGTGTATTGTGTGTGGAAATACATTTTTAATCGCAATTTTCATTGCAGGGTCTTGATCAGTTATCAAATATGTTGGCATACACTCCCCCATACAATGTAAAAAAGTTCTAAATAACCACTCAAAAGATTCACTATCTTCCTTAGCTAATAAACCTATACCAAATGTAATACAAGACTTATGATGATCTACACCAGTAAAAGGGGCTAAAACCATGCTATACTTATTGGTGTTATAAGTACAATCAAAAGTAACCATTTCTCCAAATAAACAATAATTCTTTCTACTTATCGCATCGGCCCAAAATAAACGTGATATGTGGTCCTCCTCATCTAAAGCATAATCAAAATAAAACCCCGTGTAAATATCTCTTTTTCTGATAAAATTCTCGATCAACATCTTCCCATCATCTCCTTTAATATATGCTTTCAAATCCCTATGGAAATTCTTAAAATCTTGCATTGTCACTCCCACATTCTCATAACCCCCGACATTTTCCTTAAACAATCTAAAGGATTTAACCGGTCCTATATTAACCCGTGCATTCTTAGATATGAAATTTTTGTGCAACAAAGTCATTTTCCTATTACCCAATAAAAATTGACGCGATGTAGGGTTAACTAGACAATGATTGTGCGCCTCTTCGAATTTTAAAACATGGTATGTTCTCTTCGCTATGTCATATTTCAAAATCAATCTAGCTTTACAACCAATTCTTTTGGTTGATCTCTTATAACGTGCAACAACATCTGCACTTTTCTTAGGTTTAGGTTTTATGATACCCTCCCTACTACAAACAAAATATTTTAAAAAAACAATACCCTTTTTTTTGTAGGTAGTAGATGAACGTATATCAAAACCGCAAATTTCAGCATATTTACCATAAAAATCTAAGGCTTTCTCTAAGTTTTCAAAAGCCATACCAACAAATGGCTTTTTATCAAACTCACAATGAGGAATCCACAGGGTTGAACCATTTGGGGTAACTTGTGTAATAGTTCTTGGAGTTTGAGTCCCTGTATAACAATCCAAAGTTTTTCCAAAATTAAAAAAGAAGGCAGTAGCTATACATCGTCATAGTAACTTTTAATCACAACATAGTATCTTTTTTTAAGAACATAGTAGCATTCACCTTGGCAACAAATATTTTTCAAAATTTCAAAACAGAACACAGTAGCTATACACAGTCATAGTAACTTTTAATGATAACATAGTATCTTTTTCTAAGAACATAGTAGCATTCACCTTGGCAACAAAGATTTTCAAAACTTTCAAAAGAGAAGACAGTAGCTATACATTGTCATAGTAACTTTTAATCACAACATAGTATCTTTTTCTAAGAACATAGTAGCATTCACCTTGGCAACAAATATTTTTCAAAATTTCAAAACAGAACACAGTAGCTATACACAGTCATAGTAACTTTTAATCACAACATAGTATCTTTTTCTAAGAACATAGTAGCATTCACCTTGGCAACAAAGATTTTCAATATTACAAAAAAACGAAATCAAAATATGCACAATCATAACTTAGTATTTTTTTTTTGAAGAACATAATAACATTACCTTCTGACAATTCTTTTTCATTGTTGGAAGTTTTTGGTGAATCTTCCACATTTAGCACTTTTTGTAAATCTTCCATAGTATCTCAATCTGAGTCTGTTAATCAAAATCAACAAGAAGATTCACATCAAGATCTGAGTCTGTAAATCAAAATCAACAAAGAAAAACGAAAATGAAAATCTGACTCTCAGTTTTGAAGATACTAAATCGAAAACGAAAATGAAAAACTAAGAAATCAATCAAAACAAATCTGAATTTGTAAAAGGTACACATAAGAAAACGAAAACAAGTAAAGATTTTTGACAGACTAAGTAATCAAGAGAAGAGGAAATTTTCGCAGAAGAAAACGAAAACTAAAAAATGAATCAAAACAAATCGAAAAATAAAAACTATAAAATGGTAAATTTCTAATTTGCATACCTTAATTCAATAGAAGAGGAAGATTTCGCAGAAGAAATCAAAGGTTTTTCGAAGGTTTTTCGAAGGTTTTGAAGGTTTTTCGAAGAGTATAGCTTGGAAGAGAGAAGGCGCTTGTGTTCTTCCGGCTTTTTTTTTTTTGCCCTATTTTTTCCGGCTTGATATCTAGACCATTAGATCTTTGAGAAATCGACGGCTCAAAATCCTTCTCACCCTTCTCATTTTCATACCCCTTCTCATTGGATCCCTCCCCTATATATATATATATATATATATATATATATATATATATATATATATATATATATATATATATATATATACATTAAAGTATAAAAAATAATCTATACTAATTACAATTTATCAAGGACAAATATTAGCAAGATACGCGGCAATCTTGTCTTTTAATTCGCGCATCTCTTCACTTCTCAAAGGGCGTGTTTCCCTCGGAATGTCGTTTAAAACCTATATATACTATTAAAATAAAAGATTAATATAGAAATAAACATTAGATTTTACCAATAATATATTTAATTAAGAACGTAACAAATACTTACGGCATCTATATTTTCGACTCCAAAGTCCTTCACGGAATTTATAATATCGTCCATATACTTCAGCGCGTAGTAGCCGCAGTCAACGGAAGAAGAAGGTTGTTGAAAGCACTAAGAGAAAATAGATGTTAGTGTCAAAAACGGTTAAAAACGCATAAAATCGCAACTTAACTTCTAATTTCTAGCATATGGCTATTATTTTCAATTCTAACCATTTCAACACAATAATATATGCCAAATAGTGTTGTGTGCCAAGTTTCGTGCATAACAAACAAAGTTTGAGCTACTTTACGCGCGAAATTGACAAAAACGCTTAAAAACCCTTAAAATCGCAACTTAACTTCTAATTTCTATCATATGACTATTATTTTCAATTCTAACCATTTCAACACAATAATATATGCCAAATAGTGTTGTGTGCCAAGTTTCGTGCATAACAAACAAAGTTTGAGCTACTTTACGCGCGAAATTGACAAAAGCGCTTCAAAACCTTTAAAATCGCAACTTAACTTCTATTTTCTAGCATATGACTATTATTTTCAATTCTAACCATTTCAACACAATAATATATGCCAAATAGTGTTGTGTGCCAAATTTCGTGCATAACAAACCATGTTTGACCTACTTTACGCGCGAAATTGACACAGCAGCAAACTAGTGACCAGACCACCTTGCACGACACGTGGAGACCAAACCTATGCATCCAGGACCTAGGCTAAAGTGGAAATGAAATCTTGGTACTTGGATCTAGCTATCAAGGTCCTAAAACCATTCTAACAATCCCCGTGGACTCCTAGAAGCTGAGCTGAAGGAGGGCTGCTCGACGCACAACATTAATCCTTACATAACCAAGGCCTTAATCAGCCCCGGTTTCGCATCAAAACCAAGTTTGAGTACTTTACGCGCGAAATTGAAAAAAACGCTTTAAAACCCATAAAATCGCAACTTAACTTCTAATTTCTAGCATATGGCTATTATTTTCAATTCTAACCATTTCAACACAATAATATATGCCAAATAGTGTTGTGTGCCAAGTTTCGTGCATAACAAACAAAGTTTGAGCTAATTTACGCGCGAAATTGACAAAAACGCTTAAAAACCCTTAAAATCGCAACTTAACTTCTAATTTCTAGCATATGACTATTATTTTCAATTCTAACCATTTCAACACAATAATATATGCCAAATAGTGTTGTGTGCCAAATTTCGTGCATAACAAACCATGTTTGACCTACTTTACGCGCGAAATTGACAAAAGCGCTTCAAAACCCTTAAAATCGCAACTTAACACCTAATTTCTAGCATATGACTATTATTTTCAATTCTAACCATTTCAACACAATAATATATGCCAAATAGTGTTGTGTGCCAAGTTTCGTGCATAACAAACCATGTTTGACCTACTTTACGCGCGAAATTGACACAGCAGCAAACTAGTGACCAGACCACCTTGCACGACACGTGGAGACCAAACCTATGCATCCAGGACCTAGGCTAAAGTGGAAATGAAATCTTGGTACTTGGATCTAGCTATCAAGGTCCTAAAACCATTCTAACAATCCCCGTGGACTCCAAGAAGCTGAGCTGAAGGAGGGCTGCTCGACGCACAACATTAATCCTTGCATAACCAAGGCCTTAATCAGCCCCGGTTTCGCATCAAAACCAAGTTTGAGTACTTTACGCGCGAAATTGAAAAAAACGCTTTAAAACCCATAAAATCGCAACTTAACTTCTAATTTCTAGCATATGGCTATTATTTTCAATTCTAACCATTTCAACACAATAATATATGCCAAATAGTGTTGTGTGCCAAGTTTCGTGCATAACAAACAAAGTTTGAGCTACTTTACGCGCGAAATTGACAAAAACGCTTAAAAACCCTTAAAATCGCAACTTAACTTCTAATTTCTAGCATATGACTATTATTTTCAATTCTAACCATTTCAACACAATAATATATGCCAAATAGTGTTGTGTGCCAAATTTCGTGCATAACAAACCATGTTTGACCTACTTTACGCACGAAATTGACAAAAGCGCTTCAAAACCCTTAAAGTCGCAACTTAACACCTAATTTCTAGCATATGACTATTATTTTCAATTCTAACCATTTCAACACAATAATATATGCCAAATAGTGTTGTGTGCCAAATTTCGTGCATAACAAACCATGTTTGACCTACTTTACGCGCGAAATTGACACAGCAGCAAACTAGTGACCAGACCACCTTGCACGACACGTGGAGACCAAACCTATGCATCCAGGACCTAGGCTAAAGTGGAAATGAAATCTTGGTACTTGGATCTAGCTATCAAGGTCCTAAAACCATTCTAACAATCCCCGTGGACTCCTAGAAGCTGAGCTGAAGGAGGGCTGCTCGACGCACAACATTAATCCTTGCATAACCAAGGCCTTAATCAGCCCCGGTTTCGCATCAAAACCAAGTTTGAGTACTTTACGCGCGAAATTGAAAAAAACGCTTTAAAACCCATAAAATCGCAACTTAACTTCTAATTTCTAGCATATGGCTATTATTTTCAATTCTAACCATTTCAACACAATAATATATGCCAAATAGTGTTGTGTGCCAAGTTTCGTGCATAACAAACAAAGTTTGAGCTACTTTACGCGCGAAATTGACAAAAACGCTTAAAAATCCTTAAAATCGCAACTTAACTTCTAATTTCTAGCATATGACTATTATTTTCAATTCTAACCATTTCAACACAATAATATATGCCAAATAGTGTTGTGTGCCAAGTTTCGTGCATAACAAACAAAGTTTGAGCTACTTTACGCGCGAAATTGACAAAAGCGCTTCAAAACCCTTAAAATCGCAACTTAACTTCTATTTTCTAGCATATGACTATTATTTTCAATTCTAACCATTTCAACACAATAATATATGCCAAATAGTGTTGTGTGCCAAATTTCGTGCATAACAAACCATGTTTGACCTACTTTACGCGCGAAATTGACACAGCAGCAAACTAGTGACCAGACCACCTTGCACGACACGTGGAGACCAAACCTATGCATCCAGGACCTAGGCTAAAGTGGAAATGAAATCTTGGTACTTGGATCTAGCTATCAAGGTCCTAAAACCATTCTAACAATCCCCGTGGACTCCTAGAAGCTGAGCTGAAGGAGGGCTGCTCGACGCACAACATTAATCCTTACATAACCAAGGCCTTAATCAGCCCCGGTTTCGCATCAAAACCAAGGTTGAGTACTTTACGCGCGAAATTGAAAAAAACGCTTTAAAACCCATAAAATCGCAACTTAACTTCTAATTTCTAGCATATGGCTATTATTTTCAATTCTAACCATTTCAACACAATAATATATGCCAAATAGTGTTGTGTGCCAAGTTTCGTGCATAACAAACAAAGTTTGAGCTACTTTACGCGCGAAATTGACAAAAACGCTTAAAAACCCTTAAAATCGAAACTTAACTTCTAATTTCTAGCATATGACTATTATTTTCAATTCTAACCATTTCAACACAATAATATATGCCAAATAGTGTTGTGTGCCAAATTTCGTGCATAACAAACCATGTTTGACCTACTTTACGCACGAAATTGACAAAAGCGCTTCAAAACCCTTAAAGTCGCAACTTAACACCTAATTTCTAACATATGACCATTATTTTCAATTCTAACCATTTCAACACAATAATATATGCCAAATAGTGTTGTGTGCCAAGTTTCGTGCATAACAAACCATGTTTGACCTACTTTACGCGCGAAATTGACACAGCAGCAAACTAGTGACCAGACCACCTTGCACGACACGTGGAGACCAAACCTATGCATCCAGGACCTAGGCTAAAGTGGAAATGAAATCTTGGTACTTGGATCTAGCTATCAAGGTCCTAAAACCATTCTAACAATCCCCGTGGACTCCTAGAAGCTGAGCTGAAGGAGGGCTGCTCGACGCACAACATTAATCCTTGCATAACCAAGGCCTTAATCAGCCCCGGTTTCGCATCAAAACCAAGTTTGAGTACTTTACGCGCGAAATTGAAAAAAACGCTTTAAAACCCATAAAATCGCAACTTAACTTCTAATTTCTAGCATATGGCTATTATTTTCAATTCTAACCATTTCAACACAATAATATATGCCAAATAGTGTTGTGTGCCAAGTTTCGTGCATAACAAACAAAGTTTGAGCTACTTTACGCGCGAAATTGACAAAAACGCTTAAAAACCCTTAAAATCGCAACTTAACTTCTAATTTCTAGCATATGACTATTATTTTCAATTCTAACCATTTCAACACAATAATATATGCCAAATAGTGTTGTGTGCCAAATTTCGTACATAACAAACCATGTTTGACCTACTTTACGCGCGAAATTGACAAAAGCGCTTCAAAACCCTTAAAATCGCAACTTAACACCTAATTTCTAGCATATGACTATTATTTTCAATTCTAACCATTTCAACACAATAATATATGCCAAATAGTGTTGTGTGCCAAGTTTCGTGCATAACAAACCATGTTTGACCTACTTTACGCGCGAAATTGACACAGCAGCAAACTAGTGACCAGACCACCTTGCACGACACGTGGAGACCAAACCTATGCATCCAGGACCTAGGCTAAAGTGGAAATGAAATCTTGGTACTTGGATCTAGCTATCAAGGTCCTAAAACCATTCTAACAATCCCCGTGGACTCCTAGAAGCTGAGCTGAAGGAGGGCTGCTCGACGCACAACATTAATCCTTGCATAACCAAGGCCTTAATCAGCCCCGGTTTCGCATCAAAACCAAGTTTGAGTACTTTACGCGCGAAATTGAAAAAAACGCTTTAAAACCCATAAAATCGCAACTTAACTTCTAATTTCTAGCATATGGCTATTATTTTCAATTCTAACCATTTCAACACAATAATATATGCCAAATAGTGTTGTGTGCCAAGTTTCGTGCATAACAAACAAAGTTTGAGCTACTTTACGCGCGAAATTGACAAAAACGCTTAAAAACCCTTAAAATCGCAACTTAACTTCTAATTTCTAGCATATGACTATTATTTTCAATTCTAACCATTTCAACACAATAATATATGCCAAATAGTGTTGTGTGCCAAATTTCGTGCATAACAAACCATGTTTGACCTACTTTACGCACGAAATTGACAAAAGCGCTTCAAAACCCTTAAAGTCGCAACTTAACACCTAATTTCTAGCATATGACTATTATTTTCAATTCTAACCATTTCAACACAATAATATATGCCAAATAGTGTTGTGTGCCAAGTTTCGTGCATAACAAACCATGTTTGACCTACTTTACGCGCGAAATTGACACAGCAGCAAACTAGTGACCAGACCACCTTGCACGACACGTGGAGACCAAACCTATGCATCCAGGACCTAGGCTAAAGTGGAAATGAAATCTTGGTACTTGGATCTAGCTATCAAGGTCCTAAAACCATTCTAACAATCCCCGTGGACTCCTAGAAGCTGAGCTGAAGGAGGGCTGCTCGACGCACAACATTAATCCTTGCATAACCAAGGCCTTAATCAGCCCCGGTTTCGCATCAAAACCAAGTTTGAGTACTTTACGCGCGAAATTGAAAAAAACGCTTTAAAACCCATAAAATCGCAACTTAACTTCTAATTTCTAGCATATGGCTATTATTTTCAATTCTAACCATTTCAACACAATAATATATGCCAAATAGTGTTGTGTGCCAAGTTTCGTGCATAACAAACAAAGTTTGAGCTACTTTACGCGCGAAATTGACAAAAACGCTTAAAAACCCTTAAAATCGCAACTTAACTTCTAATTTCTAGCATATGACTATTATTTTCAATTCTAACCATTTCAACACAATAATATATGCCAAATAGTGTTGTGTGCCAAATTTCGTACATAACAAACCATGTTTGACCTACTTTACGCGCGAAATTGACAAAAGCGCTTCAAAACCCTTAAAATCGCAACTTAACACCTAATTTCTAGCATATGACTATTATTTTCAATTCTAACCATTTCAACACAATAATATATGCCAAATAGTGTTGTGTGCCAAGTTTCGTGCATAACAAACCATGTTTGACCTACTTTACGCGCGAAATTGACACAGCAGCAAACTAGTGACCAGACCACCTTGCACGACACGTGGAGACCAAACCTATGCATCCAGGACCTAGGCTAAAGTGGAAATGAAATCTTGGTACTTGGATCTAGCTATCAAGGTCCTAAAACCATTCTAACAATCCCCGTGGACTCCTAGAAGCTGAGCTGAAGGAGGGCTGCTCGACGCACAACATTAATCCTTGCATAACCAAGGCCTTAATCAGCCCCGGTTTCGCATCAAAACCAAGTTTGAGTACTTTACGCGCGAAATTGAAAAAAAACGCTTTAAAACCCATAAAATCGCAACTTAACTTCTAATTTCTAGCATATGGCTATTATTTTCAATTCTAACCATTTCAACACAATAATATATGCCAAATAGTGTTGTGTGCCAAGTTTCGTGCATAACAAACAAAGTTTGAGCTACTTTACGCGCGAAATTGACAAAAACGCTTAAAAACCCTTAAAATCGCAACTTAACTTCTAATTTCTAGCATATGACTATTATTTTCAATTCTAACCATTTCAACACAATAATATATGCCAAATAGTGTTGTGTGCCAAATTTCGTGCATAACAAACCATGTTTGACCTACTTTACGCACGAAATTGACAAAAGCGCTTCAAAACCCTTAAAGTCGCAACTTAACACCTAATTTCTAGCATATGACTATTATTTTCAATTCTAACCATTTCAACACAATAATATATGCCAAATAGTGTTGTGTGCCAAGTTTCGTGCATAACAAACCATGTTTGACCTACTTTACGCGCGAAATTGACACAGCAGCAAACTAGTGACCAGACCACCTTGCACGACACGTGGAGACCAAACCTATGCATCCAGGACCTAGGCTAAAGTGGAAATGAAATCTTGGTACTTGGATCTAGCTATCAAGGTCCTAAAACCATTCTAACAATCCCCATGGACTCCTAGAAGCTGAGCTGAAGGAGGGCTGCTCGACGCACAACATTAATCCTTGCATAACCAAGGCCTTAATCAGCCCCGGTTTCGCATCAAAACCAAGTTTGAGTACTTTACGCGCGAAATTGAAAAAAACGCTTTAAAACCCATAAAATCGCAACTTAACTTCTAATTTCTAGCATATGGCTATTATTTTCAATTCTAACCATTTCAACACAATAATATATGCCAAATAGTGTTGTGTGCCAAGTTTCGTGCATAACAAACAAAGTTTGAGCTACTTTACGCGCGAAATTGACAAAAACGCTTAAAAACCCTTAAAATCGCAACTTAACTTCTAATTTCTAGCATATGACTATTATTTTCAATTCTAACCATTTCAACACAATAATATATGCCAAATAGTGTTGTGTGCCAAATTTCGTACATAACAAACCATGTTTGACCTACTTTACGCGCGAAATTGACAAAAGCGCTTCAAAACCCTTAAAATCGTAACTTAACACCTAATTTCTAGCATATGACTATTATTTTCAATTCTAACCATTTCAACACAATAATATATGCCAAATAGTGTTGTGTGCCAAGTTTCGTGCATAACAAACCATGTTTGACCTACTTTACGCGCGAAATTGACACAGCAGCAAACTAGTGACCAGACCACCTTGCACGACACGTGGAGACCAAACCTATGCATCCAGGACCTAGGCTAAAGTGGAAATGAAATCTTGGTACTTGGATCTAGCTATCAAGGTCCTAAAACCATTCTAACAATCCCCGTGGACTCCTAGAAGCTGAGCTGAAGGAGGGCTGCTCGACGCACAACATTAATCCTTGCATAACCAAGGCCTTAATCAGCCCCGGTTTCGCATCAAAACCAAGTTTGAGTACTTTACGCGCGAAATTGAAAAAAACGCTTTAAAACCCATAAAATCGCAACTTAACTTCTAATTTCTAGCATATGGCTATTATTTTCAATTCTAACCATTTCAACACAATAATATATACCAAATAGTGTTGTGTGCCAAGTTTCGTGCATAACAAACAAAGTTTGAGCTACTTTACGCGCGAAATTGACAAAAACGCTTAAAAACCCTTAAAATCGCAACTTAACTTCTAATTTCTAGCATATGACTATTATTTTCAATTCTAACCATTTCAACACAATAATATATGCCAAATAGTGTTGTGTGCCAAATTTCGTGCATAACAAACCATGTTTGACCTACTTTACGCACGAAATTGACAAAAGCGCTTCAAAACCCTTAAAGTCGCAACTTAACACCTAATTTCTAGCATATGACTATTATTTTCAATTCTAACCATTTCAACACAATAATATATGCCAAATAGTGTTGTGTGCCAAATTTCGTGCATAACAAACCATGTTTGACCTACTTTACGCGCGAAATTGACACAGCAGCAAACTAGTGACCAGACCACCTTGCACGACACGTGGAGACCAAACCTATGCATCCAGGACCTAGGCTAAAGTGGAAATGAAATCTTGGTACTTGGATCTAGCTATCAAGGTCCTAAAACCATTCTAACAATCCCCGTGGACTCCTAGAAGCTGAGCTGAAGGAGGGCTGCTCGACGCACAACATTAATCCTTGCATAACCAAGGCCTTAATCAGCCCCGGTTTCGCATCAAAACCAAGTTTGAGTACTTTACGCGCGAAATTGAAAAAAACGCTTTAAAACCCATAAAATCGCAACTTAACTTCTAATTTCTAGCATATGGCTATTATTTTCAATTCTAACCATTTCAACACAATAATATATGCCAAATAGTGTTGTGTGCCAAGTTTCGTGCATAACAAACAAAGTTTGAGCTACTTTACGCGCGAAATTGACAAAAACGCTTAAAAACCCTTAAAATCGCAACTTAACTTCTAATTTCTAGCATATGACTATTATTTTCAATTCTAACCATTTCAACACAATAATATATGCCAAATAGTGTTGTGTGCCAAGTTTCGTGCATAACAAACAAAGTTTGAGCTACTTTACGCGCGAAATTGACAAAAGCGCTTCAAAACCCTTAAAATCGCAACTTAACTTCTATTTTCTAGCATATGACTATTATTTTCAATTCTAACCATTTCAACACAATAATATATGCCAAATAGTGTTGTGTGCCAAATTTCGTGCATAACAAACCATGTTTGACCTACTTTACGCGCGAAATTGACACAGCAGCAAACTAGTGACCAGACCACCTTGCACGACACGTGGAGACCAAACCTATGCATCCAGGACCTAGGCTAAAGTGGAAATGAAATCTTGGTACTTGGATCTAGCTATCAAGGTCCTAAAACCATTCTAACAATCCCCATGGACTCCTAGAAGCTGAGCTGAAGGAGGGCTGCTCGACGCACAACATTAATCCTTGCATAACCAAGGCCTTAATCAGCCCCGGTTTCGCATCAAAACCAAGTTTGAGTACTTTACGCGCGAAATTGAAAAAAACGCTTTAAAACCCATAAAATCGCAACTTAACTTCTAATTTCTAGCATATGGCTATTATTTTCAATTCTAACCATTTCAACACAATAATATATGCCAAATAGTGTTGTGTGCCAAGTTTCGTGCATAACAAACAAAGTTTGAGCTACTTTACGCGCGAAATTGACAAAAACGCTTAAAAACCCTTAAAATCGCAACTTAACTTCTAATTTCTAGCATATGACTATTATTTTCAATTCTAACCATTTCAACACAATAATATATGCCAAATAGTGTTGTGTGCCAAATTTCGTACATAACAAACCATGTTTGACCTACTTTACGCGCGAAATTGACAAAAGCGCTTCAAAACCCTTAAAATCGT